>NC_053041.3:115528067-115828275 GCF_002575655.3 Aegilops tauschii subsp. strangulata
AAGTATCAGGGTTTCTCACGAGAACTCATCTGTTACATGGGCACTTCATTTTTTAAACTGATTACAACTCTAGACTTTTTTGCGTTCCGTACGCACCATTCAAAGCGACGTCATCAATTTTCAACACTTTCTGACATCATTTGCTATTTTTTAGTCATTTACCGATTTGTTTAGAGAGCTAAATGACCGTGAAATTGAAAATCACTACAAAATGACCTCTGAAAATCTCGAAACTTGGCATGGTATCATCATTTCACCCACATAGCATGTGCAAAAGAGTAGAGAGGGTTACGGCAAAAACTGGACGCACTTCGTGTACAAACTGGACAATCTCTTTCGAAGTATCAGGGTTTCTGACGAGAACTCATCTGTTACATGGGCACTTCATTTTTTAAACTGATTACAACTCCAGACTTTTTTGCGTTCCGTACACACCATTCAAATCGACGTCATCCATTTTCAAAACTTTCTGACATAATTTGCTATTTTTTAGTCATTTACCGATTTGTTTAGAGAGCTAAATGACCGTGAAATTGAAAATCACTACAAAATGAACTCTGAAAATGTCGAAACTTGGAATGGTATCATCATTTCACCCACATAGTATGTACAAAAGAGTAGAGAGGATTACGACAAAAACTGGACGCACTTCGTGTACAAACTGGACAATCTTTTTCGAAGTATCAGGGTTTCTAACGAGAACTCATCTGTTACATGGGCACTACATTTTTTAAACTTATTACAACTCCAAACTTTTTTGCGTTCCGTACACACCATTCAAAGCGACGTCATCCATTTTCAAAACTTTCTGACATCATTTGCTATTTTTTAGTCATTTACCGATTTGTTTAGAGAGCTAAATGACCGTGAAATTGAAAATCACTACAAAATGACCTCTGAAAATGTCGAAACTTGGCATGGTGTCATCATTTCACCCACATAGCATGTGCAAAAGAGTAGAGAGGGTTACGGCAAAAACTGGACGCACTTCGTGTACAAACTGGACAATCCCTTTCGGAGTATCAGGGTTTCGGACGAGAACTCATCTGTTTCACTGGCACTTCATTTTTTAAAACTTATTACAACTCTAGACTTTTTTGCATTCCATACGCACCATTCAAAGCGACGTCATCAATTTTCAACACTTTCTGACATTATTTGCTATTTTTCAGTCATTTACCGATTTGTTTAGAGAGCTAAATAACCGTGAAATTGAAAATCACTACAAAATGAACTCTGAAAATCTCGAAACTTGGCATGGTATCTTCATTTCACCCACATAGCATGTGCAAAAGAGTAGAGAGGGTTACGGCAAAAACTGGACGCACTTCGTGTACAAACTGGACAATCTCTTTCGAAGTATCAGGGTTTCTGACGAGAACTCATCTGTTACATGGGCACTACATTTTTTAAACATATTACAACTCCAAACTTTTTTGCGTTCCGTACACACCATTCAAAGCGACGTCATCCATTTTCAAAACTTTCTGACATCATTTGCTATTTTTTAGTCATTTACCGATTTGTTTAGAGAGCTAAATGACCGTGAAATTGAAAATCACTACAAAATGACCTCTGGAAATGTCGAAACTTGGCATGGTGTCATCATTTCACCCACATAGCATGTGCAAAAGAGTAGAGAGGGTTACGGCAAAAACTGGAGGCACTTCGTGTACAAACTGGACAATCTCTTTCGGAGTATCAGGGTTTCGGACGAGAACTCATCTGTTTCACTGGCACTTCATTTTTTAAACTTATTACAACTCTAGACTTTTTTGCGTTCCGTACGCACCATTCAAAGCGACGTCATCAATTTTCAACACTTTCTGACATCATTTGCTATTTTTCAGTCATTTACCGATTTGTTTAGAGAGCTAAATAACCGTGAAATTGAAAATCACTACAAAATGAACTCTGAAAATGTCAAAACTTGGCATGGTATCATCATTTCACCCACATAGCATGTGCAAAAGAGTAGAGAGGGTTACGGCAAAAACTGGACGCAGTTCGTGTACAAACTGGACAATCTTTTTCGAAGTATCAGGGTTTCTGACGAGAACTCATCTGTTACATGGGCACTTCATTTTTTAAACTTATTACAACTCCAAACTTTTTTGCGTTCCGTACACACCATTCAAAGCGACGTCATCCATTTTCAAAACTTTCTGACATCATTTGCTATTTTTTAGTCATTTACTGATTTGTTTAGAGAGCTAAATGACCGTGAAATTGAAAATCACTACAAAATGAACTCTGAAAATGTCGAAACTTGGCATGGTGTCATCATTTCACCCACATAGCATGTGCAAAAGAGTAGAGAGGGTTACGGCAAAAACTGGAGGCACTTCGTGTACAAACTGGACAATCTCTTTCGGAGTATCAGGGTTTCGGACGAGAACTCATCTGTTTCACTGGCACTTCATTTTTTTAAAATTATTACAACTCTAGACTTTTTTGCGTTCCGTACGCACCATTCAAAGCGACGTCATCAATTTTCAACACTTTCTAACATCATTTGCTATTTTTCAGTCATTTACCGATTTGTTTAGAGAGCTAAATAACCGTGAAATTGAAAATCACTACAAAATGAACTCTGAAAATGTCGAAACTTGGCATGGTATCATCATTTCACCCACATAGCATGTGCAAAAGAGTAGAGAGGGTTACGGCAAAAACTGGACGCAGTTCGTGTACAAACTGGACAATCTTTTTCGAAGTATCAGGGTTTCTGACGAGAACTCATCTGTTACATGGGCACTTCATTTTTTAAACTTATTACAACTCCAAACTTTTTTGCGTTCCGTACACACCATTCAAAGCGACGTCATCCATTTTCAAAACTTTCTGACATCATTTGCTATTTTTTAGTCATTTACTGATTTGTTTAGAGAGCTAAATGACCGTGAAATTGAAAATCACTACAAAATGAACTCTGAAAATGTCGAAACTTGGCATGGTGTCATCATTTCACCCACATAGCATGTGCAAAAGAGTAGAGAGGGTTACGGCAAAAACTGGAGGCACTTCGTGTACAAACTGGACAATCTCTTTCGGAGTATCAGGGTTTCGGACGAGAACTCATCTGTTTCACTGGCACTTCATTTTTTTAAAATTATTACAACTCTAGACTTTTTTGCGTTCCGTACGCACCATTCAAAGCGACGTCATCAATTTTCAACACTTTCTAACATCATTTGCTATTTTTCAGTCATTTACCGATTTGTTTAGAGAGCTAAATAACCGTGAAATTGAAAATCACTACAAAATGAACTCTGAAAATGTCGAAACTTGGCATGGTATCATCATTTCACCCACATAGCATGTGCAAAAGAGTAGAGAGGGTTACGGCAAAAACTAGACGCACTTCGTGTACAAACTGGACAATCTCTTTCGAAGTATCAGGGTTTCTGACGAGAACTCATCTGTTACATGGGCACTTCGTTTTTTAAACTTATTACAACTCCAGACTTTTTTGCGTTCCGTACACACCATTCAAATCGACGTCATCCATTTTCAAAACTTTCTGACATCATTTGCTATTTTTTAGTCATTTACCGATTTGTTTAGAGAGCTAAATGACCGTGAAATTGAAAATCACTACAAAATGAACTCTGAAAATGTCGAAACTTGGCATGGTATCATCATTTCACCCACATAGTATGTCCAAAAAAGTAGAGAGGATTACGGCAAAAACTGGACGCACTTCGTGTACAAACTGGACAATCTCTTTCGGAGTATCAGTGATTCGGACGAGAACTCATCTATTACACTGGCACTTCATTTTTTGAAACTTATTACAACTCTAGACTTTTTTGCGTTCTGTACGCACCATTCAAAGCGACGTCATCAATTTTCAACACTTTCTGACATCATTTGCTATTTTTCAGTCATTTACCGATTTGTTTAGAGAGCTAAATAACCGTGAAATTGAAAATCACTACAAAATGAACTCTGAAAATGTCAAAACTTGGCATGGTATCATCATTTCACCCACATAGCATGTGCAAAAGAGTAGAGAGGGTTACGGCAAAAACTGGACGCACTTCGTGTACAAACTGGACAATCTTTTTCGAAGTATCAGGGTTTCTGACGAGAACTCATCTGTTACATAGGCACTTCATTTTTTAAACTTATTACAACTCCAGACTTTTTTGCGTTCCGTACACACCATTCAAATCGACGTCATCCATTTTCAAAACTTTCTGACATCATTTGCTATTTTTTAGTCATTTACCGATTTGTTTAGAGAGCTAAATGACCGTGAAATTGAAAATCACTACAAAATGAACTCTGAAAATGTCGAAACTTGGCATGGTGTCATCATTTCACCCACATAGCATGTGCAAAAGAGTAGAGAGGGTTACGGCAAAAACTGGAGGCACTTCGTGTACAAACTGGACAATCTCTTTCGGAGTATCAGGGTTTCGGACGAGAACTCATCTGTTTCACTGGCACTTCATTTTTTTAAAATTATTACAACTCTAGACTTTTTTGCGTTCCGTACGCACCATTCAAAGCGACGTCATCAATTTTCAACACTTTCTGACATCATTTGCTATTTTTCAGTCATTTACCGATTTGTTTAGAGAGCTAAATAACCGTGAAATTGAAAATCACTACAAAATGAACTCTGAAAATGTCGAAACTTGGCATGGTATCATCATTTCACCCACATAGCATGTGCAAAAGAGTAGAGAGGATTACGGCAAAAACTAGACGCACTTCGTGTACAAACTGGACAATCTCTTTCGAAGTATCAGGGTTTCTGACGAGAACTCATCTGTTACATGGGCACTTCGTTTTTTAAACTTATTGCAACTCCAGACTTTTTTGCGTTCCGTACACACCATTCAAATCGACGTCATCCATTTTCAAAACTTTCTGACATCATTTGCTATTTTTTAGTCATTTACCGATTTGTTTAGAGAGCTAAATGACCGTGAAATTGAAAATCACTACAAAATGAACTCTGAAAATGTCGAAACTTGGCATGGTGTCATCATTTCACCCACATAGCATGTGCAAAAGAGTAGAGAGGGTTACGGCAAAAACTGGACGCACTTCGTGTACAAACTGGACAATCTCTTTCGGAGTATCAGGGTTTCGGACGAGAACTCATCTGTTTCACTGGCACTTCATTTTTTGAAACTTATTACAACTCTAGACTTTTTTGCGTTCCGTACGCACCATTCAAAGCGACGTCATCAATTTTCAACACTTTCTGTCATCATTTGCTATTTTTCAGTCATTTACCGATTTGTTTAGAGAGCTAAATAACCGTGAAATTGAAAATCACTACAAAATGAACTCTGAAAATGTCAAAACTTGGCATGGTATCATCATTTCACCCACATAGCATGTGCAAAAGAGTAGAGAGGGTTACGGCAAAAACTGGACGCACTTCGTGTACAAACTGGACAATCTCTTTCGAAGTATCAGGGTTTGTGACGAGAACTCATCTGTTACATGGGCACTTCATTTTTTAAACTTATTACAACTCCAGACTTTTTTGCGTTCCGTACACACCATTCAAATCGACGTCATCCATTTTCAAAACTTTCTGACATCATATGCTACTTTTTAGTCATTTACCGATTTGTTTAGAGAGCTAAATGACCGTGAAATTGAAAATCACTACAAAATGAACTCTGAAAATGTCAAAACTTGTCATGGTGTCATCATTTCACCCACATAGTATGTCCAAAAGAGTAGAGAGGATTACGGCAAAAACTGGACGCACTTCGTGTACAAACTGGACAATCTCTTTCGGAGTATGAGGGTTTCGGACGAGAACTCATCTATTACACTGGCACTTCATTTTTTGAAACTTATTACAACTCCAGACTTTTTTGCGTTCCGTACGCACCATTCAAAGCGACGTCATCAATTTTCAACACTTTCTGACATCATTTGCTATTTTTCAGTCATTTATCGATTTGTTTAGATAGCTAAATAACCGTGAAATTGAAAATCACTACAAAATGTACTCTGAAAATGTCGAAACTTGGCATGGTATCATCATTTCACCCACATAGCATGTGCAAAAGAGTAGAGAGGGTTACGGCAAAAACTAGACGCACTTCGTGTACAAACTGGACAATCTCTTTCGAAGTATCAGGGTTTCTGACGAGAACTCATCTGTTACATGGGCACTTCATTTTTTAAACTTATTACAACTCCAGACTTTTTTGCGTTCCGTACACACCATTCAAATCGACGTCATCCATTTTCAAAACTTTCTGACATCATTTGCTATTTTTTAGTCATTTACCGATTTGTTTAGAGAGCTAAATGACCGTGAAATTGAAAATCACTACAAAATGAACTCTGAAAATGTCGAAACTTGGCATGGTATCATCATTTCACCCACATAGCATGTGCACAAGAGTAGAGAGGATTACGACAAAAACTGGACGCACTTCGTGTACAAACTGGACAATCTCTTTCGAAGTATCAGGGTTTCGGACGAGAACTCATCTGTTACATGGGCACTTCATTTTTTAATCTTATTACAACTCTAGACTTTTTTGCGTTCCGTACGCACCATTCAAAGCGACGTCATCCATTTTCAAAACTTTCTGACATCATTTGCTATTTTTTAGTCATTTACCGATTTGTTTAGAGAGCTAAATGACCGTGAAATTGAAAATCACTACAAAATGACCTCTGAAAATGTCGAAACTTGGCATGGTATCATCATTTCACCCACATAGTATGTCCAAAAGAGTAGAGAGGATTACGGCAAAAACTGGACGCACTTCGTGTACAAACTGGACAATCTCTTTCGGAGTATCAGGGTTTCGGACGAGAACTCATCTATTACACTGGCACTTCATTTTTTGAAACTTATTACAACTCTAGACTTTTTTGCGTTTTGTACGCACCATTCAAAGCGACGTCATCAATTTTCAACACTTTCTGACACTATTTGCTATTTTTCAGTTATTTACCGATTTGTTTAGAGAGCTAAATGACCGTGAAATTGAAAATCACTACAAAATGAACTCCGAAAATGTCGAAACTTGGCATGGTGTCATCATTTCACCCACATAGGATGTGCAAAAGAGTAGAGAGGGTTACGGCAAAAACTAGACGCACTTCGTGTACAAACTGGACAATCTATTTCGAAGTATCAGGGTTTCTGACGAGAACTCATGTGTTACATGGGCACTTCATTTTTTAAACTTATTACAACTCCATACTTTTTTGCGTTCCGTACACACCATTCAAAGCGACGTCATCCATTTTCAAAACTTTCTGACATCATTTGCTATTTTTTAGTCATTTACCGATTTGTTTAGAGAGCTAAATGACCGTGAAATTGAAAATCACTACAAAATGAACTCTGAAAATATCGAAACTTGGCATGGTGTCATCATTTCACCCACATAGCATGTGCAAAAGAGTAGAGAGGGTTACGGCAAAAACTGGACGCACTTCGTGTACAAACTGGACAATCTCTTTCGGAGTATCAGGGTTTCGGACGAGAACTCATCTGTTTCACTGGCACTTCATTTTTTTAAAATTATTACAACTCTAGACTTTTTTGCATTCCGTACGCACCATTCAAAGCGACGTCATCAATTTTCAACACTTTCTAACATCATTTGCTATTTTTCAGTCATTTACCGATTTGTTTAGAGAGCTAAATAACCGTGAAATTGAAAATCACTACAAAATGAACTCTGAAAATGTCGAAACTTGGCATGGTATCATCATTTCACCCGCATAGCATGTGCAAAAGAGTAGAGAGGGTTACGGCAAAAACTGGACGCACTTCGTGTACAAACTGGACAATCTCTTTCGAAGTATCAGGGTTTCTGACGAGAACTCATCTGTTACATGGGCACTTCATTTTTTAAACTGATTACAACTCCAGACTTTTTTGCGTTCCGTACACACCATTCAAATCGACGTCATCCATTTTCAAAACTTTCTGACATCATTTGCTATTTTTTAGTCATTTACCGATTTGTTTAGAGAGCTAAATGACCGTGAAATTGATAATCACTACAAAATGAACTCTGAAAATGTCGAAACTTGGCATGGTATCATCATTTCACCCACATAGTATGTCCAAAAGAGTAGAGAGGATTACGACAAAAACTGGACGCACTTCTTGTACAAACTGGACAATCTCTTTCGGAGTATCAGGGTTTCGGACGAGAACTCATCTATTACACTGGCACTTCATTTTTTGAAACTTATTACAACTCTAGAATTTTTTGCGTTCCGTACGCACCATTCAAAGCGACGTGATCAATTTTCAACACTTTCTGACACCATTTGCTATTTTCAGTTATTTACCGATTTGTTTAGAGAGCTAAATGACCGTGAAATTGAAAATCACTACAAAATGAACTCTGAAAATGTCGAAACTTGGCATGGTATCATCATTTCACCCACATAGTACGTCCAAAAGAGTAGAGAGGGTTACGGCAAAAACTGGACGCACTTCGTGTACAAACTGGACAATCTCTTTCGGAGTATCAGGGTTTCTGACGAGAACTCATCTATTACACTGGCACTTCATTTTTTAAACTTATTACAACTCCAAACTTTTTTGCGTTCCGTACACACCATTCAAAGCGACGTCATCAATTTTCAACACTTTCTGACACTATTTGCTATTTTTCAGTTATTTACCGATTTGTTTAGAGAGCTAAATGACCGTGAAATTGAAAATCACTACAAAATGAACTCTGAAAATGTCGAAACTTGGCATGGTGTCATCATTTCACCCACATAGGATGTGCAAAAGAGTAGAGAGGGTTACGGCAAAAACTGGACGCACTTCGTGTACAAACTGGACAATCTCTTTCTGAGTATCAGGGTTTCGGACGAGAACTCATCTGTTTCACTGGCACTTCATTTTTTTAAAATTATTACAACTCTAGACTTTTTTGCGTTCCGTACGCACCATTCAAAGCGACGTCATCCATTTTCAAAACTTTCTGACATCATTTGCTATTTTTTAGTCATTTACCGATTTGTTTAGAGAGCTAAATGACCGTGAAATTGAAAATCACTACAAAATGAACTCTGAAAATGTCGAAACTTGGCATGGTGTCATCATTTCACCCACATAGCATGTGCAAAAGAGTAGAGAGGGTTACGGCAAAAACTGGACGCACTTCGTGTACAAACTGGACAATCTCTTTCGGAGTATCAGGGTTTCGGACGAGAACTCATCTGTTTCACTGGCACTTCATTTTTTTAAAATTATTACAACTCTAGACTTTTTTGCGTTCCGTACGCACCATTCAAAGCGACGTCATCAATTTTCAACACTTTCTGACATCATTTGCTATTTTTCAGTCATTTACCGATTTGTTTAGAGAGCTAAATAACCGTGAAATTGAAAATCACTACAAAATGAACTCTGAAAATGTCGAAACTTGGCATGGTATCATCATTTCACCCACATAGCATGTGCAAAAGAGTAGAGAGGGTTACGGCAAAAACTGGACGCACTTCGTGTACAAACTGGACAATCTCTTTCGAAGTATCAGGGTTTCTGACGAGAACTCATCTGTTACATGGGCACTTCATTTTTTAAACTGATTACAACTCCAGACTTTTTTGCGTTCCGTACGCACCATTCAAATCGACGTCATCCATTTTCAAAACTTTCTGACATCATTTGCTATTTTTTAGTCATTTACCGATTTGTTTAGAGAGCTAAATGACCGTGAAATTGAAAATCACTACAAAATGAACTCTGAAAATGTCAAAACTTGGCATGGTATCATCATTTCACCCACATAGTATGTCCAAAAGAGTAGAGAGGATTACGGCAAAAACTGGACGCACTTCTTGTACAAACTGGACAATCTCTTTCGGAGTATCAGGGTTTCGGACGAGAACTCATCTATTACACTGGCACTTCATTTTTTGAAACTTATTACAACTCTAGAATTTTTTGCGTTCCGTACGCACCATTCAAAGCGACGTGATCAATTTTCAACACTTTCTGACACCATTTGCTATTTTCAGTTATTTACCGATTTGTTTAGAGAGCTAAATGACCGTGAAATTGAAAATCACTACAAAATGAACTCTGAAAATGTCGAAACTTGGCATGGTATCATCATTTCACCCACATAGGATGTGCAAAAGAGTAGAGAGGGTTACGGCAAAAACTGGACGCACTTCGTGTACAAACTGGACAATCTCTTTCGAAGTATCAGGGTTTCTGACGAGAACTCATCTGTTACATGGGCACTTCATTTTTTAAACTTATTACAACTCCAAACTTTTTTGCGTTCCGTACACACCATTCAAAGCGACGTCATCCATTTTCAAAACTTTCTGACATCATTTGCTATATTTTAGTCATTTACCGATTTGTTTAAAGAGCTAAATGACCGTGAAATTGAAAATCACTACAAAATGAACTCTGAAAATGTCGAAACTTGGCATGGTGTCATCATTTCACCCACATAGCATGTGCAAAAGAGTAGAGAGGGTTACGGAAAAAACTGGACGCACTTCGTGTACAAACTGGACAATCTCTTTCTGAGTATCAGGGTTTCGGACGAGAACTCATCTGTTTCACTGGCACTTCATTTTTTTAAAATTATTACAACTCTAGACTTTTTTGCGTTCCGTACGCACCATTCAAAGCGACGTCATCAATTTTCAACACTTTCTGACATCATTTGCTATTTTTTAGTCATTTACCGATTTGTTTAGAGAGCTAAATAACCGTGAAATTGAAAATCACTACAAAATGAACTCTGAAAATGTCGAAACTTGGCATGGTATCATCATTTCACCCACATAGCATGTGCAAAAGAGTAGAGAGGGTTACGGCAAAAACTAGACGCACTTCGTGTACAAACTGGACAATCTCTTTCGAAGTATCAAGGTTTCTGACGAGAACTCATCTGTTAGATGGGCACTTCATTTTTTAAACTTATTACAACTCCAGACTTTTTTGCGTTCCGTACACACCATTCAAATCGACGTCATCCATTTTCAAAACTTTCTGACATCATTTGCTATTTTTTAGTCATTTACCGATTTGTTTAGAGAGCTAAATGACCGTGAAATTGAAAATCACTACAAAATGAACTCTGAAAATGTCGAAACTTGGCATGGTATCATCATTTCACCCACATAGTATGTCCAAAAGAGTAGAGAGGATTACGGCAAAAACTGGACGCACTTCGTGTACAAACTGGACAATCTCTTTCGAAGTATCAGGGTTTCTGACGAGAACTCATCTATTACACTGGCACTTCATTTTTTGAAACTTATTACAACTCCAGACTTTTTTGCGTTCCGTACACACCATTCAAATCGACGTCATCCATTTTCAACACTTTCTGACATCATTTGCTATTTTTTAGTCATTTACCGATTTGTTTAGAGAGCTAAATGACCGTGAAATTGAAAATCACTACAAAATGAACTCTGAAAATGTCGAAACTTGGCATGGTATCATCATTTCACCCACATAGTATGTCCAAAAGAGTAGAGAGGATTACGACAAAAACTGGACGCACTTCTTGTACAAACTGGACAATCTCTTTCGGAGTATCAGGGTTTCGGACGAGAACTCATATGTTACATGGGCACTTCATTTTTTAAACTTATTACAACTCCAAACTTTTTTGCATTCCGTACACACCATTCAAAGCGACTTCATCCATTTTCAAAACTTTCTGACATCATTTGCTATTTTTTAGTCATTTACCGATTTGTTTAGAGAGCTAAATGACCGTGAAATTGAAAATCACTACAAAATGAACTCTGAAAATGTCGAAACTTGGCATGGTGTCATCATTTCACCCACATAGCATGTGCAAAAGAGTAGAGAGGGTTACGGCAAAAACTGGACGCACTTCGTGTACAAACTGGACAATCTCTTTCGGAGTATCAGGGTTTCGGACGAGAACTCATCTGTTTCACTGGCACTTCATTTTTTTAAACATATTACAACTCTAGACTTTTTTGCGTTCCGTACGCACCATTCAAAGCGACGTCATCAATTTTCAACACTTTCTGACATCATTTGCTATTTTTCAGTCATTTACCGATTTGTTTAGAGAGCTAAATAACCGTGAAATTGAAAATCACTACAAAATGAACTCTGAAAATGTCGAAACTTGGCATGGTATCATCATTTCACCCACATAGCATGTGCAAAAGAGTAGACAGGGTTACGGCAAAAACTGGACGCACTTCGTGTACAAACTGGACAATCTCTTTCGAAGTATCAGGGTTTCTGACGAGAACTCATCTGTTACCTGGGCACTTCATTTTTTAAACTTATTACAACTCCAGACTTTTTTGCGTTCCGTACACACCATTCAAATCGACGTCATCCATTTTCAAAACTTTCTGACATGATTTGCTATTGTTTAGTCATTTACCGATTTGTTTAGCGAGCTAAATGACCGTGAAATTGAAAATCAGTACAAAATGAACTCTGAAAATGTCGAAACTTGGCATGGTATCATCATTTTGCCCACATAGTATGTCCAAAAGAGTAGAGAGGATTACGGCAAAAACTGGACGCACTTCGTGTACAAACTGGACAATCTCTTTCGGAGTATCAGGGTTTCGGACGAGAACTCATCTATTACACTGGCACTTCATTTTTTGAAACTTATTACAACTCTAGACTTTTTTGCGTTCCGTACGCACCATTCAAAGCGACGTCATCAATTTTCAACACTTTCTGACATCATTTGCTATTTTTCAGTTATTTACCGATTTGTTTAGAGAGCTAAATGACCGTGAAATTGAAAATCACTACAAAATGAACTCTGAAAATGTCGAAACTTGGCATGGTATCATCATTTCACCCACATAGGATGTGCAAAAGAGTAGAGAGGGTTACGGCAAAAACTGGACGCACTTCGTGTACAAACTGGACAATCTCTTTCGAAGTATCAGGGTTTCTGACGAGAACTCATCTGTTACATGGGCACTTCATTTTTTAAACTTATTACAACTCCAAACTTTTTTGCGTTCCGTACACACCATTCAAAGCGACGTCATCCATTTTCAAAACTTTCTGACATCATTTGCTATTTTTTAGTCATTTACCGATTTGTTTAGAGAGCTAAATGACCGTGAAATTGAAAATCACTACAAAATGAACTCTGAAAATGTCGAAACTTGGCATGGTGTCATCATTTCACCCACATAGCATGTGCAAAAGAGTAGAGAGGGTTACGGCAAAAACTGGACGCACTTCGTGTACAAACTGGACAATCTCTTTCGGAGTATCAGGGTTTCGGACGAGAACTCATCTGTTTCACTGGCACTTCATTTTTTTAAACTTATTACAACTCTAGACTTTTTTGCGTTCCGTACGCACCATTCAAAGCGACGTCATCAATTTTCAACACTTTCTGACATCATTTGCTATTTTTCAGTCATTTACCGATTTGTTTAGAGAGCTAAATAACCGTGAAATTGAAAATCACTACAAAATGAACTCTGAAAATGTCGAAACTTGGCATGGTATCATCATTTCACCCACATAGCATGTGCAAAAGAGTAGAGAGGGTTACGGCAAAAACTGGACGCACTTCGTGTACAAACTGGACAATCTCTTTCGAAGTATCAGGGTTTCTGACGAGAACTCATCCGTTACATGGGCACTTCATTTTTCAAACTTATTACAACTCCAGACTTTTTTGCATTCCGTACACACCATTCAAATCGACGTCATCCATTTTCAAAACTTTCTGACATCATTTGCTATTTTTTAGTCATTTACCGATTTGTTTAGAGAGCTAAATGACCGTGAAATTGAAAATGACTACAAAATGAACTCTGAAAATGTCGAAACTTGGCATGGTGTCATCATTTCACCCACATAGCATGTGCAAAAGAGTAGAGAGGGTTACGGCAAAAACTGGACGCACTTCTTGTACAAACTGGACAATCTCTTTCGGAGTATCAGGGTTTCGGACGAGAACTCATCTATTACACTGGCACTTCATTTTTTGAAACTTATTACAACTCTAGACTTTTTTGCGTTCCGTACGCACCATTCAAAGCGACGTCATCAATTTTCAACACTTTCTGACACCATTTGCTATTTTTCAGTTATTTACCGATTTGTTTAGAGAGCTAAATGACCGTGAAATTGAAAATCACTACAAAATGAACTCTGAAAATGTCGAAACTTGGCATGGTATCATCATTTCACCCACATAGGATGTGCAAAAGAGTAGAGAGGGTTACGGCAAAAACTGGACGCACTTCGTGTACAAACTGGACAATCTGTTTCGAAGTATCAGGGTTTCTGACGAGAACTCATCTGTTACATGGGCACTTCATTTTTTAAACTTATTACAACTCCAAACTTTTTTGTGTTCCGTACACACCATTCAAAGTGACGTCATCCATTTTCAAAACTTTCTGACATCATTTGCTATTTTTTAGTCATTTACCGATTTGTTTAGAGAGCTAAATGACCGTGAAATTGAAAATCACTACAAAATGAACTCTGAAAATGTCGAAACTTGGCATGGTATCATCATTTCACCCACATAGTATGTCCAAAAGAGTAGAGAGGATTACGGCAAAAACTAGACGCACTTCGTGTACAAACTGGACAATCTCTTTCGGAGTATCAGGGTTTCGGACGAGAACTCATCTGTCACACTGGCACTTCATTTTTTTAACTTATTACAACTCTAGACTTTTTTGCGTTCCGTATGCACCATTCAAAGCGACGTCATCCATTGTCAAAACTTTCTGACATCATTTGCTATTTTTTAGTCATTTACCGATTTGTTTAGAGAGCTAAATGACCGTGAAATTGAAAATCACTACAAAATGAACTCTGAAAATGTCGAAACTTGGCATGGTGTCATCATTTCACCCACATAGCATGTGCAAAAGAGTAGAGAGGGTTACGGCAAAAACTGGACGCACTTCGTGTACAAACTGGACAATCTCTTTCGGAGTATCAGGGTTTCGGACGAGAACTCATCTGTTTCACTGGCACTTCATTTTTTTAAACTTATTACAACTCTAGACTTTTTTGCGTTCCGTACACAACATTCAAAGCGACGTCATCAATTTTCAACACTTCCTGACATCATTTGCTATTTTTCAGTCATTTACCGATTTGTTTAGAGAGCTAAATAACCGTGAAATTGAAAATCACTACAAAATGAACTCTGAAAATGTCGAAACTTGGCATGGTATCATCATTTCACCCACATAGCATGTGCAAAAGAGTAGAGAGGGTTACGGCAAAAACTGGACGCACTTCGTGTACAAACTGGACAATCTCTTTCGGAGTATCAGGGTTTCGGACGAGAACTCATCTGTTACACTGGCACTTCATTTTTTGAAACTTATTACAACTCCAGACTTTTTTTGCGTTCCGTACGCACCATTCAAAGCGACGTCATCAATTTTCAACACTTTCAGACATCATTTGCTATTTTTAGTCATTTACCGACTTGTTTAGAGAGCTAAATGACCGTGAAATTGAAAATTACTACAAAATGAACTCTGAAAATGTCGAAACTTGGCATGGTGTCATCATTTCACCCACATAGCATGTGCAAAAGAGTAGAGAGGGTTACGGCAAAAACTGGACGCACTTCGTGTACAAACTGGACAATCTCTTTCGGAGTATCAGGGTTTCGGACGAGAACTCATCTGTTTCACTGGCACTTCATTTTTTTAAACTTATTACAACTCTAGACTTTTTTGCGTTCCGTACGCACCATTCAAAGCGACGTCATCAATTTTCAACACTTTCTGACATCATTTGCTATTTTTCAGTCATTTACCGATTTGTTTAGAGAGCTAAATAACCGTGAAATTGAAAATCACTACAAAATGAACTCTGAAAATGTCGAAACTTGGCATGGTATCATCATTTCACCCACATAGCATGTGCAAAAGAGTAGAGAGGGTTACGGCAAAAACTGGACGCACTTCGTGTACAAACTGGACAATCTCTTTCGAAGTATCAGGGTTTCTGACGAGAACTCATCCGTTACATGGGCACTTCATTTTTCAAACTTATTACAACTCCAGACTTTTTTGCATTCCGTACACACCATTCAAATCGACGTCATCCATTTTCAAAACTTTCTGACATCATTTGCTATTTTTTAGTCATTTACCGATTTGTTTAGAGAGCTAAATGACCGTGAAATTGAAAATGACTACAAAATGAACTCTGAAAATGTCGAAACTTGGCATGGTATCATCATTTCACCCACATAGTATGTCCAAAAGAGTAGAGAGGATTACGGCAAAAACTGGACGCACTTCGTGTACAAACTGGACAATCTCTTTCGGAGTATCAGGGTTTCGGACGAGAACTCATCTGTCACACTGGCACTTCATTTTTTTAACTTATTACAACTCTAGACTTTTTTGCGTTCCGTATGCACCATTCAAAGCGACGTCATCCATTGTCAAAACTTTCTGACATCATTTGCTATTTTTTAGTCATTTACCGATTTGTTTAGAGAGCTAAATGACCATGAAATTGAAAATCACTACAAAATGAACTCTGAAAATGTCGAAACTTGGCATGGTGTCATCATTTCACCCACATAGCATGTGCAAAAGAGTAGAGAGGGTTATGGCAAAAACTGGACGCACTTCGTGTACAAACTGGACAATCTCTTTCGGAGTATCAGGGTTTCGGACGAGAACTCATCTGTTTCACTGGCACTTCATTTTTTTAAACTTATTACAACTCTAGACTTTTTTGCGTTCCGTACACAACATTCAAAGCGACGTCATCAATTTTCAACACTTTCTGACATCATTTGCTATTTTTCAGTCATTTACCGATTTGTTTAGAGAGCTAAATAACCGTGAAATTGAAAATCACTACAAAATGAACTCTGAAAATGTCGAAACTTGGCATGGTATCATCATTTCACCCACATAGCATGTGCAAAAGAGTAGAGAGGGTTACGGCAAAAACTGGACGCACTTCGTGTACAAACTGGACAATCTCTTTCGGAGTATCAGGGTTTCGGACGAGAACTCATCTGTTACACTGGCACTTCATTTTTTGAAACTTATTACAACTCCAGACTTTTTTTGCGTTCCGTACGCACCATTCAAAGCGACGTCATCAATTTTCAACACTTTCAGACATCATTTGCTATTTTTAGTCATTTACCGACTTGCTTAGAGAGCTAAATGACCGTGAAATTGAAAATTACTACAAAATGAACTCTGAAAATGTCGAAACTTGGCATGGTGTCATCATTTCACCCACATAGCATGTGCAAAAGAGTAGAGAGGGTTACGGCAAAAACTGGACGCACTTCGTGTACAAACTGGACAATCTCTTTCGGAGTATCAGGGTTTCGGACGAGAACTCATCTGTTTCACTGGCACTTCATTTTTTTAAACTTATTACAACTCTAGACTTTTTTGCGTTCCGTACGCACCATTCAAAGCGACGTCATCAATTGTCAACACTTTCTGACATCATTTGCTATTTTTCAGTCATTTACCGATTTGTTTAGAGAGCTAAATAACCGTGAAATTGAAAATCACTACAAAATGAACTCTGAAAATGTCGAAACTTGGCATGGTATCATCATTTCACCCACATAGCATGTGCAAAAGAGTAGAGAGGGTTACGGTAAAAACTGGACGCACTTCGTGTACAAACTGGACAATCTCTTTCGAAGAATCAGGGTTTCTGACGAGAACTCATCTGTTACATGGGCACTTCATTTTTCAAACTTATTACAACTCCAGACTTTTTTGCGTTCCGTACACACCATTCAAATCGACGTCATCCATTTTCAAAACTTTCTGACATCATTTGCTATTTTTTAGTCATTTACCGATTTGTTTAGAGAGCTAAATGACTGTGAAATTGAAAATCACTACAAATGAACTCTGAAAATGTCGAAACTTGGCATGGTATCATCATTTCACCCACATAGCATGTGCAAAAGAGTAGAGAGGGTTACGGCAAAAACTGGACGCACTTCGTGTAAAAACTGGACGCACTTTGTGTACAAACTGGACAATCTCTTTCGAAGTATCAGGGTTTCTGACGAGAACTCATCTGTTACATGGGCACTTCATTTTTTAAACTTACTACAACTCCAGACTTTTTTGCGTTCCGTACACACCATTCAAATCGACGTCATCCATTTTCAAAACTTTCTGACATCATTTGCTATTTTTTAGTCATTTACCGATTTGTTTAGAGAGCTAAATGACCGTGAAATTGAAAATGACTACAAAATGAACTCTGAAAATGTCGAAACTTGGCATGGTGTCATCATTTCACCCACATAGCATGTGCAAAAGAGTAGAGAGGGTTACGGCAAAAACTGGACGCACTTCTTGTACAAACTGGACAATCTCTTTCGGAGTATCAGGGTTTCGGACAAGAACTCATCTGTCACACTGGCACTTCATTTTTTTAACTTATTACAACTCTAGACTTTTTTGCGTTCCGTACGCACCATTCAAAGCGACGTCATCAATTTTCAACACTTTCTGACACCATTTGCTATTTTTCAGTTATTTACCGATTTGTTTAGAGAGCTAAATGACCGTGAAATTGAAAATCACTACAAAATGAACTCTGAAAATGTCGAAACTTGGCATGGTATCATCATTTCACCCACATAGGATGTGCAAAAGAGTAGAGAGGGTTACGGCAAAAACTGGACGCACTTCGTGTACAAACTGGACAATCTCTTTCGAAGTATCAGGGTTTCTGACGAGAACTCATCTGTTACATGGGCACTTCATTTTTTAAACTTATTACAACTCCAAACTTTTTTGTGTTCCGTACACACCATTCAAAGTGACGTCATCCATTTTCAAAACTTTCTGACATCATTTGCTATTTTTTAGTCATTTACCGATTTGTTTAGAGAGCTAAATGACCGTGAAATTGAAAATCACTACAAAATGAACTCTGAAAATGTCGAAACTTGGCATGGTATCATCATTTCACCCACATAGTATGTCCAAAAGAGTAGAGAGGGTTACGGCAAAAACTGGACGCACTTCGTGTACAAACTGGACAATCTCTTTCGGAGTATCAGGGTTTCGGACGAGAACTCATCTGTCACACTGGCACTTCATTTTTTTAACTTATTACAACTCTAGACTTTTTTGCGTTCCGTATGCACCATTCAAAGCGACGTCATCCATTGTCAAAACTTTCTGACATCATTTGCTATTTTTTAGTCATTTACCGATTTGTTTAGAGAGCTAAATGACCGTGAAATTGAAAATCACTACAAAATGAACTCTGAAAATGTCGAAACTTGGCATGGTGTCATCATTTCACCCACATAGCATGTGCAAAAGAGTAGAGAGGGTTACGGCAAAAACTGGACGCACTTCGTGTACAAACTGGACAATCTCTTTCGGAGTATTAGGGTTTCGGACGAGAACTCATCTGTTTCACTGGCACTTCATTTTTTTAAACTTATTACAACTCTAGACTTTTTTGCGTTCCGTACACAACATTCAAAGCGACGTCATCAATTTTCAACACTTTCTGACATCATTTGCTATTTTTCAGTCATTTACCGATTTGTTTAGAGAGCTAAATAACCGTGAAATTGAAAATCACTACAAAATGAACTCTGAAAATGTCGAAACTTGGCATGGTATCATCATTTCACCCACATAGCATGTGCAAAAGAGTAGAGAGGGTTACGGCAAAAACTGGACGCACTTCGTGTACAAACTGGACAATCTCTTTCGGAGTATCAGGGTTTCGGACGAGAACTCATCTGTTACACTGGCACTTCATTTTTTGAAACTTATTACAACTCTAGACTTTTTTCCGTTCCGTATGCACCATTCAAAGCGACGTCATCAATTGTCAACACTTTCTGACATCATTTGCTATTTTTCAGTCATTTACCGATTTGTTTAGAGAGCTAAATGACCGTGAAATTGAAAATCACTACAAAATGAACTCTGAAAATGTCGAAACTTGGCATGGTATCATCATTTCACCCACATAGGATGTGCAAAAGAGTAGAGAGGGTTACGGTAAAAACTGGACGCACTTTGTGTACAAACTGGACAATCTCTTTCGAAGTATCAGGGTTTCTGACGAGAACTCATCTGTTACATGGGCACTTCATTTTTTAAACTTACTACAACTCCAGACTTTTTTGCGTTCCGTACACATCATTCAAATCGACATCATCCACTTTCAAAACTTTCTGACATCATTTGCTATTTTTTAGTCATTTACCGATTTGTTTAGAGAGCTAAATGACCGTGAAATTGAAAATCACTACAAATGAACTCTGAAAATGTCGAAACTTGGCATGGTATCATCATTTCACCCACATAGCATGTGCAAAAGAGTAGAGAGGGTTACGGCAAAAACTGGACGCACTTCGTGTACAAACTGGACAATCTCTTTTGGAGTATCAGGGTTTCGGAGGAGAACTCATCTATTACACTGGCACTTCATTTTTTGAAACTTATTACAACTCTAGGCTTTTTTCTTCTCCGGACGCACCATTCAAAGTGACGTCATCAATTTTCAACACTTTCTGACACCATTTGCTATTTTTCATTTATTTACCGATTTGTGTAGAGAGCTAAATGACCTTCAAATTGAAAATCACTACAAAATGAACTCTGAAAATGTCGAAACTTGGCATGGTATCATCATTTCACCCACATAGGATGTGCAAAAGAGTAGAGATGGTTACGGCAAAAACTGGACGCACTTCGTGTACAAACTGGACAATCTCTTTCGAAGTATCAGGGTTTCTGACGAGAACTCATCTGTTACATGGGCACTTCATTTTTTAAACTTATTACAAGTCCAGACTTTTTTGCATTCCGTACACACCATTCAAAGCGACGTCATCCATTTTCCAAACTTTCTGACATCATTTGCTATTTTTTCGTCATTTACCAATTTGTTTAGAGAGCTAAATGACCATGAAATTGAAAATCAGTACAAAATGAACTCTCAAAGTGTCAAAACTTGGCATGGTCTCATCATTTCACCCAAAAAGTATGTCCAAAAGAGTAGAGAGGATTACGGCAAAAACTGGACGCACTTCGTGTACAAACTGGACAATCTCTTTCGGAGTATCAGGGTTTCGGACGGGAACTCATCTGTTACACTGGCACTTCATTTTTTTAAACTTATTACAAATCTAGGCTTTTTTGCGTTCCGTACGCACCATTCAAAGCGACGTCATAAATTTTCAACACTTTCTGACATCATTTGCTATTTTTCAGTCATTTACCGATTTGTTTAGAGAGCTAAATGACCGTGAAATTGAAAATCACTACAAAATGAACTCTGAAAATGTCGAAACTTGGCATGGTATCATCAATTCACCCACATAGGATGTGCAAAAGAGTAGAGAGGGTTACGGCAAAAACTGGACGCACTTCGTGTACAAACTGTACAATCTCTTTCGAAGTATCAGGCTTTCTGAAGAGAACTCATCTGTTACATGGGCACTTGATTTTTTAAACTTATTATAACTCCAGACTTTTTTGCATTCCGTACACACCATTCAAAGCAACGTAATCCATTTTCAAAACTTTCTGACATCATTTGCTATTTTTTAGTCATTTACCGATTTGTTTAGAGAGCTAAATGACCGTGAAATTGAAAATCACTACAAAATGAACTCTGAAAATGTCGAAACTTGGCATGGTATCATCATTTCACCAACATAGTATGTCCAAAAGAGTAGAGAGGGTTACGGCAAAAACTGGACGCACTTCGTGTACAAACTGGACAATCTCTTTCGAAGTATCAAGGTTTCTGACGAGAACTCATCTGTTACCTGGGCACTTCATTTTTTAAACTTATTACAACTCCAGACTTTTTTGCGTTCCGTACACACCATTCAAATCGACGTCATCCATTTTCAAAACTTTCTGACATCATTTGCTATATTTTAGTCATTTACCGATTTGTTTAGCGAGCTAAATGACCGTGAAATTGAAAATCATTACAAAATGAACTCTGAAAATGTCGAAACTTGGCATGGTATCATCATTTCGCCCACATAGTATGTCCAAAAGAGTAGAGAGGATTACGGCAAAAACTGGACGCACTTCGTGTACAAACTGGACAATCTCTTTCGGAGTATCAGGGTTTCGGACGAGAACTCATCTACTACACTGGCACTTCAATTTTTGAAACTTATTACAACTCTAGACTTTTTTGCGTTCCGTACGCACCATTCAAAGCGACGTCATCAATTTTCAACACTTTCTGACACCATTTGCTATTTTTCAGTCATTTACCGATTTGTTTAGAGAGCTAAATGACCGTGAAATTGAAAATCACTACAAAATGAACTCTGAAAATGTCGCAACTTGGCATGGTATCATCATTTCACCCACATAGGATGTGCAAAAGAGTAGAGAGGGTTACGGTAAAAACTGGACGCACTTTGTGTACAAACTGGACAATCTCTTTCGAAGTATCAGGGTTTCTGACGAGAACTCATCTGTTACATGAGCACTTCATTTTTTAAACTTATTACAACTCCAGACTTTTTTGCGTTCCGTACACACCATTCAAAGCAACGTCATCCATTGTCAAAACTTTCTGACATCATTTGCTATTTTTTAGTCATTTACCGATTTGTTTAGAGAGCCAAATGACCGTGAAATTGAAAATCACTACAAAATGAACTCTGAAAATTTCGAAACTTGGCATGGTGTCATCATTTCACCCACATAGCATGTGCAAAAGAGTAGAGAGGGTTACGGCAAAAACTGGACGCACTTCGTGTACAAACTGGACAATCTCTTTCGGAGTATCAGGGTTTCGGACGAGAACTCATCTATTTCACTGGCACTTCATTTTTTTAAACTTATTACAACTCTAGACTTTTTTGCGTTCTGTACGCACCATTCAAAGCGACGTCATCAATTTTCAACACTTTCTGACATCGTTTGCTATTTTTCAGTCATTTACCGATTTGTTTAGAGAGCTAAATAACCGTGAAATTGAAAATCACTACAAAATGAACTCTGAAAATGTCGAAACTTGGCATGGTATCATCATTTCACCCACATAGCATGTGCAAAAGAGTAGAGAGGGTTACGGCAAAAACTGGACGCACTTCGTGTACAAACTGGACAATCTCTTTCGGAGTATCAGGGTTTCGGACGAGAACTCATCTGTTACACTGGCACTTCATTTTTTTAAACTTATTACAACTCTAGACTTTTTTGCGTTCCGTATGCACCATTCAAAGCGACGTCATCAATTGTCAACACTTTCTGATATCATTTGCTATTTTTCAGTCATTTACCGATTTGTTTAGTGAGCTAAATGACCGTGAAATTGAAAATCACTACAAAATGAACTCTGAAAATGTCGAAACTTGGCATGGTATCATCATTTCACCCACATAGGATGTGCAAAAGAGTAGAGAGGGTTACGGTAAAAACTGGACGCACTTTGTGTACAAACTGGACAATCTCTTTCGAAGTATCAGGGTTTCTGACGAGAACTCATCTGTTACATGGGCACTTCATTTTTTAAACTTATTACAACTCCAGACTTTTTTGCGTTCCGTACACACCATTCAAATCGACATCATCAATTTTCAAAACTTTCTGACATCGTTTGCTATTTTTTAGTCATTTACCGATTTGTTTAGAGAGCTAAATGACCGTGAAATTGAAAATCACTACAAAATGAACTCTGAAAATGTCGAAACTTGGCATGGTATCATCATTTCACCCACATAGCATGTGCAAAAGAGTAGAGAGGGTTACGGCAAAAACTGGACGCACTTCGTGTACAAACTGGACAATCTCTTTCGAAGTATCAGGGTTTCTGACGAGAACTCATCTGTTACATGGGCACTTCATTTTTTAAACTTATTACAAGTCCAGACCTTTTTGCGTTCCGTACACACCATTCAAAGCGACGTCATCCATTTTCAAAATTTTCTGACATCATTTGCTATTTTTTAGTCATTTACCGATTTGTTTAGAGAGCTAAATGACCATGAAATTGAAAATCACTACAAAATGAACTCTCAAAATGTCGAAACTTGGCATGGTCTCATCATTTCACCCAAAAAGTATGTCCAAAAGAGTAGAGAGGATTACGGCAAAAACTGGACGCACTTCGTGTACAAACTGGACAATCTCTTTCGGAGTATCAGGGTTTCGGACGAGAACTCATCTGTTACACTGGCACTTCATTTTTTTAAACTTATTACAACTCTAGACTTTTTTGCGTTCCGTACGCACCATTCAAAGCGACGTCATAAATTTTCAACACTTTCTGACATCATTTGCTATTTTTCAGTCATTTACCGATTTGTTTAGAGAGCTAAATGACCGTGAAATTGAAAATCACTACAAAATGAACTCTGAAAATGTCGAAACTTGGCATGGTATCATCATTTCACCCACATAGGATGTGCAAAAGAGTAGAGAGGGTTACGGCAAAAACTGGACGCACTTCGTGTACAAACTGGACAATCTCTTTCGAAGTATCAAGCTTTCTGAAGAGAACTCATCTGTTACATGGGCACTTGATTTTTTAAACTTATTATAACTCCAAACTTTTTTGCGTTCCGTACACACCATTCAAAGCGACGTAATCCATTTTCAAAACTTTCTGACATCATTTGCTATTTTTTAGTCATTTACCGATTTGTTTAGAGAGCTAAATGACCGTGAAATTGAAAATCACTACAAAATGAACTCTGAAAATGTCGAAACTTGGCATGGTATCATCATTTCACCCACATAGTATGTCCAAAAGAGTAGAGAGGATTACGGCAAAAACTGGACGCAATTCGTGTACAAACTGTCCAATCTCTTTCGGAGTATCATGGTTTCGGACGAGAACTCATCTATTACACTGGCACTTCATTTTTTGAAACTTATTACAACTCTAGACTTTTTTGCGTTCCGTACGCACCATTCAAAGCGACGTCATCATTTTCAACACTTTCTGACACCATTTGCTATTTTTCAGTTATTTACCGATTTGTTTAGAGAGCTAAATGACCGTGAAATTGAAAATCACTACAAAATGAACTCTGAAAATGTCGAAACTTGGCATGATATCATCATTTCACCCACATAGCATGTGCAAAAGAGTAGAGAGGGTTACGGCAAAAACTGGACGCACTTCGTGTACAAACTGGACAATCTCTTTCGGAGTATCAGGGTTTCGGACGAGAACTCATCTATTACACTGGCACTTCAATTTTTGAAACTTATTACAACTCTAGACTTTTTTGCGTTCCGTACGCACCATTCAAAGCGATGTCATCAATTTTCAACACTTTCTGACACCATTTGCTATTTTTCAGTCATTTACCGATTTGTTTAGAGAGCTAAATGACCATGAAATTGAAAATCACTACAAAATGAACTCTGAAAATGTCGAAACTTGGCATGGTATCATCATTTCACCCACATAGTATGTCCAAAAGAGTAGAGAGGATTACGGCAAAAACTGGACGCACTTCATGTACAAATTGGACAATCTCCTTCGGAGTATCAGGGTTTCGGACGAGAACTCATCTGTTACACTGGCACTTCATTTTTTAAATTTATTACAACTCTAGACTTTTTTGTGTTCCCTATGCACCATTCAAAGCGACGTCATCAATTGTCAACACTTTCTGACATCATTTGCTATTTTTCAGTCATTTACCAATTTGTTTAGAGAGCTAAATGACCGTGAAATTGAAAATCACTACAAAATGAACTCTGAAAATGTCGCAACTTGGCATGGTATCATCATTTCACCCACATAGGATGTGCAAAAGAGTAGAGAGGGTTACGGTAAAAACTGGACGCACTTTGTGTACAAACTGGACAATCTCTTTCGAAGTATCAGGGTTTCTGACGAGAACTCATCTGTTACATGAGCACTTCATTTTTTAAACTTATTACAACTCCAGACTTTTTTGCGTTCCGTACACACCATTCAAAGCAACGTCATCCATTGTCAAAACTTTCTGACATCATTTGCTATTTTTTAGTCATTTACCGATTTGTTTAGCGAGCTAAATGACCGTGAAATTGAAAATCATTACAAAATGAACTCTGAAAATGTCGAAACTTGGCATGGTATCATCATTTCGCCCGCATAGTATGTCCAAAAGAGTAGAGAGGATTACGGCAAAAACTGGACGCACTTCGTGTACAAACTGGACAATCTCTTTCGGAGTATCAGGGTTTCGGACGAGAACTCATCTATTACACTGGCACTTCAATTTTTGAAACTTATTACAACTCTAGACTTTTTTGCGTTCCGTACGCACCATTCAAAGCGACGTCATCAATTTTCAACACTTTCTGACACCATTTGCTATTTTTCAGTCATTTACCGATTTGTTTAGAGAGCTAAATGACCGTGAAATTGAAAATCACTACAAAATGAACTCTGAAAATGTCGAAACTTGGCATGGTATCATCATTTCACCCACATAGTATGTCCAAAAGAGTAGAGAGGATTACGGCAAAAACTGGACGCACTTCATGTACAAATTGGACAATCTCCTTCGGAGTATCAGGGTTTCGGACGAGAACTCATCTGTTACACTGGCACTTCATTTTTTAAATTTATTACAACTCTAGACTTTTTTGTGTTCCCTATGCACCATTCAAAGCGACGTCATCAATTGTCAACACTTTCTGACATCATTTGCTATTTTTCAGTCATTTACCAATTTGTTTAGAGAGCTAAATGACCGTGAAATTGAAAATCACTACAAAATGAACTCTGAAAATGTCGCAACTTGGCATGGTATCATCATTTCACCCACATAGGATGTGCAAAAGAGTAGAGAGGGTTACGGTAAAAACTGGACGCACTTTGTGTACAAACTGGACAATCTCTTTCGAAGTATCAGGGTTTCTGACGAGAACTCATCTGTTACATGAGCACTTCATTTTTTAAACTTATTACAACTCTAGACTTTTTTGCGTTCCGTACACACCATTCAAAGCAATGTCATCCATTGTCAAAACTTTCTGACATCATTTGCTATTTTTTAGTCATTTACCGATTTGTTTAGCGAGCTAAATGACCGTGAAATTGAAAATCATTACAAAATGAACTCTGAAAATGTCGAAACTTGGCATGGTATCATCATTTCGCCCGCATAGTATGTCCAAAAGAGTAGAGAGGATTACGGCAAAAACTGGACGCACTTCGTGTACAAACTGGACAATCTCTTTCGGAGTATCAGGGTTTCGGACGAGAACTCATCTATTACACTGGCACTTCAATTTTTGAAACTTATTACAACTCTAGACTTTTTTGCGTTCCGTACGCACCATTCAAAGCGACGTCATCAATTTTCAACACTTTCTGACACCATTTGCTATTTTTCAGTCATTTACCGATTTGTTTAGAGAGCTAAATGACCGTGAAATTGAAAATCACTACAAAATGAACTCTGAAAATGTCGAAACTTGGCATGGTATCATCATTTCACCCACATAGTATGTCCAAAAGAGTAGAGAGGATTACGGCAAAAACTGGACGCACTTCGTGTACAAACTGTCCAATCTCTTTCGGAGTATCATGGTTTCGGACGAGAACTCATCTATTACACTGGCACTTCATTTTTTGAAACTTATTACAACTCTAGACTTTTTTGCGTTCCGTACGCACCATTCAAAGCGACGTCATCATTTTCAACACTTTCTGACACCATTTGCTATTTTTCAGTTATTTACCGATTTGTTTAGAGAGCTAAATGACCGTGAAATTGAAAATCACTACAAAATGAACTCTGAAAATGTCGAAACTTGGCATGATATCATCATTTCACCCACATACCATGTGCAAAAGAGTAGAGAGGGTTACGGAAAAAACTGGACGCACTTCGTGTACAAACTGGACAATCTCTTTCGGAGTATCAGGGTTTCGGACGAGAACTCATCTATTACACTGGCACTTCAATTTTTGAAACTTATTACAACTCTAGACTTTTTTGCGTTCCGTACGCACCATTCAAAGCGACGGCATCAATTTTCAACACTTTCTGACACCATTTTCTATTTTTCAGTCATTTACCGATTTGTTTAGAGAGCTAAATGACCATGAAATTGAAAATCACTACAAAATGAACTCTGAAAATGTCGAAACTTGGCATGGTATCATCATTTCACCCACATAGTATGTCCAAAAGAGTAGAGAGGATTACGGCAAACACTGGACGCACTTCATGTACAAATTGGACAATCTCCTTCGGAGTATCAGGGTTTCGGACGAGAACTCATCTGTTACACTGGCACTTCATTTTTTAAATTTATTACAACTCTAGACTTTTTTGTGTTCCCTATGCACCATTCAAAGCGACGTCATCAATTGTCAACACTTTCTGACATCATTTGCTATTTTTCAGTCATTTACCAATTTGTTTAGAGAGCTAAATGACCGTGAAATTGAAAATCACAACAAAATGAACTCTGAAAATGTCGCAACTTGGCATGGTATCATCATTTCACCCACATAGGATGTGCAAAAGAGTAGAGAGGGTTACGGTAAAAACTGGACGCACTTTGTGTACAAACTGGACAATCTCTTTCGAAGTATCAGGGTTTCTGACGAGAACTCATCTGTTACATGAGCACTTCATTTTTTAAACTTATTACAACTCCAGACTTTTTTGCGTTCCGTACACACCATTCAAAGCAACGTCATCCATTGTCAAAACTTTCTGACATCATTTGCTATTTTTTAGTCATTTACCGATTTGTTTAGCGAGCTAAATGACCGTGAAATTGAAAATCATTACAAAATGAACTCTGAAAATGTCGAAACTTGGCATGGTATCATCATTTCGCCCGCATAGTATGTCCAAAAGAGTAGAGAGGATTACGGCAAAAACTGGACGCACTTCGTGTACAAACTGGACAATCTCTTTCGGAGTATCAGGGTTTCGGACGAGAACTCATCTATTACACTGGCACTTCAATTTTTGAAACTTATTACAACTCTAGACTTTTTTGCATTCCGTACGCACCATTCAAAGCGACGTCATCAATTTTCAACACTTTCTGACACCATTTGCTATTTTTCAGTCATTTACCGATTTGTTTAGAGAGCTAAATGACCGTGAAATTGAAAATCACTACAAAATGAACTCTGAAAATGTCGAAACTTGGCATGGTATCATCATTTCACCCACATAGTATGTCCAAAAGAGTAGAGAGGATTACGGCAAAAACTAGACGCACTTCGTGTACAAACTGTCCAATCTCTTTCGGAGTATCATGGTTTCGGACGAGAACTCATCTATTACACTGGCACTTCATTTTTTGAAACTTATTACAACTCTAGACTTTTTTGCGTTCCGTACGCACCATTCAAAGCGACGTCATCAATTTTCAACACTTTCTAACACCATTTGCTATTTTTCAGTTATTTACCGATTTGTTTAGAGAGCTAAATGACCGTGAAATTGAAAATCACTACAAAATGAACTCTGAAAATGTCGAAACTTGGCATGATATCATCATTTCACCCACATAGCATGTGCAAAAGAGTAGAGAGGGTTACGGCAAAAACTGGACGCACTTCGTGTACAAACTGGACAATCTCTTTCGAAGTATCAGGGTTTCTGACGAGAACTCATCTGTTACACTGGCACTTCAATTTTTGAAACTTATTAGAACTCTAGACTTTTTTGCGTTCCGTACACACCATTCAAAGCAACGTCATCAATTTTCAAAACTTTCTGACATCATTTGCTATTTTTCAGTCATTTACCGATTTGTTTAGAGAGCTAAATGACCGTGAAATTGAAAATCATTACAAAATGAACTCTGAAAATGTCGAAACTTGGCATGGTATCATCATTTCACCCACATAGGATGTGCAAAAGAGTAGAGAGGGTTACGGTAAAAACTGGACGCACTTTGTGTACAAACTGGACAATCTCTTTCGAAGTATCAGGGTTTCTGACGAGAACTCATCTGTTACATGAGCACTTCATTTTTTAAACTTATTACAACTCCAGACTTTTTTGCGTTCCGTACACACCATTCAAAGCAACGTCATCCATTGTCAAAACTTTCTGACATCATTTGCTATTTTTTAGTCATTTACCGATTTGTTTAGCGAGCTAAATGACCGTGAAATTGAAAATCATTACAAAATGAACTCTGAAAATGTCGAAACTTGGCATGGTATCATCATTTCGCCCGCATAGTATGTCCAAAAGAGTAGAGAGGATTACGGCAAAAACTGGACGCACTTCGTGTACAAACTGGACAATCTCTTTCGGAGTATCAGGGTTTCGGACGAGAACTCATCTATTACACTGGCACGTCAATTTTTGAAACTTATTACAACTCTAGACTTTGTTGCGTTCCGTACGCACCATTCAAAGCGACGTCATCAATTTTCAACACTTTGCTGACACCATTTGCTATTTTTCAGTCATTTACCGATTTGTTTAGCGAGCTAAATGACCGTGAAATTGAAAATCACTACAAAATGAACTCTGAAAATGTCGAAACTTGGCATGGTATCATCATTTCACCCACATAGTATGTCCAAAAGAGTAGAGAGGATTACGGCAAAAACTGGATGCACTTCATGTACAAACTGGACAATCTCTTTCGAAGTATCAGGGTTTCTGACGAGAACTCATCTGTTACATGAGCACTTCATTTTTTAAACTTATTACAACTCCAGACTTTTTTGCGTTCCGTACACACCATTCAAAGCAACGTCATCCATTGTCAAAACTTTCTGACATCATTTGCTATTTTTTAGTCATTTACCGATTTGTTTAGAGAGGTAAATGACCGTGAAAATGAAAATCACTACAAAATGAACTCTGAAAATTTCGAAACTTGGCATGGTATCATCATTTCACCCACATAGTATGTCCAAAAGAGTAGAGAGGATTACGGCAAAAACTGGACGCACTTCGTGTACAAACTGGAGAATCTCTTTCGGAGTATCAGGGTTTCGGACGAGAACTCATCTATTACACTGGCACTTCAATTTTTGAAACTTATTACAACTCTAGACTTTTTTGCGTTCCGTACGCACCATTCAAAGCGACGTCATCAATTTTCAACACTTTCTGACACCATTTGCTATTTTTCAGTCATTTACCGATTTGTTTAGAGAGCTAAATGACCGTGAAATTGAAAATCACTACAAAATGAACTCTGAAAATGTCGAAACTTGGCATGGTATCATCATTTCACCCACATATTATGTCCAAAAGAGTAGAGAGGATTACGGCAAAAACTGGACGCACTTCATGTACAAATTGGACAATCTCTTTCGAAGTATCAGGGTTTCTGACGAGAACTCATCTGTTACATGAGCACTTCATTTTTTAAACTTATTACAACTCCAGACTTTTTTGCGTTCCGTACACACCATTCAAAGCAACGTCATCCATTGTCAAAACTTTCTGACATCATTTGCTATTTTTTAGTCATTTACCGATTTGTTTAGAGAGGTAAATGACCGTGATATTGAAAATCACTACAAAATGAACTCTGAAAATTTCGAAACTTGGCATGGTATCATCATTTCACCCACATAGTATGTCCAAAAGAGTAGAGAGGATTACGGCAAAAACTGGACGCACTTCGTGTACAAACTGGACAATCTCTTTCGGAGTATCAGGGTTTCGGACGAGAACTCATCTATTACACTGGCACTTCAATTTATGAAACTTATTACAACTCTAGACTTTTTTGCGTTCCGTACGCACCATTCAAAGCGACGTCATCAATTTTCAACACTTTCTGACACCATTTGCTATTTTTCAGTCATTTACCGATTTGTTTAGAGAGCTAAATGACCGTGAAATTGAAAATCACTACAAAATGAACTCTGAAAATGTCGAAACTTGGCATGGTATCATCATTTCACCCACATAGTATGTCCAAAAGAGTAGAGAGGATTACGGCAAAAACTGGACGCACTTCATGTACAAATTGGACAATCTCTTTCGAAGTATCAGGGTTTCTGACGAGAACTCATCTGTTACATGAGCACTTCATTTTTTAAACTTATTACAACTCCAGACTTTTTTGCGTTCCGTACACACCATTCAAAGCAACGTCATCCATTGTCAAAACTTTCTGACATCATTTGCTATTTTTTAGTCATTTACCGATTTGTTTAGAGAGGTAAATGACCGTGATATTGAAAATCACTACAAAATGAACTCTGAAAATTTCGAAACTTGGCATGGTATCATCATTTCACCCACATAGTATGTCCAAAAGAGTAGAGAGGATTACGGCAAAAACTGGACGCACTTCGTGTACAAACTGGACAATCTCTTTCGGAGTATCAGGGTTTCGGACGAGAACTCATCTATTACACTGGCACTTCAATTTTTGAAACTTATTACAACTCTAGACTTTTTTGCGTTCCGTACGCACCATTCAAAGCGACGTCATCAATTTTCAACACTTTCTGACACCATTTGCTATTTTTCAGTCATTTACCGATTTGTTTAGAGAGCTAAATGACCGTGAAATTGAAAATCACTACAAAATGAACTCTGAAAATGTCGAAACTTGGCATGGTATCATCATTTCACCCACATAGTATGTCCAAAAGAGTAGAGAGGATTACGGCAAAAACTGGACGCACTTCATGTACAAATTGGACAATCTCCTTCGGAGTATCAGGGTTTCGGACGAGAACTCATCTGTTACACTGGCACTTCATTTTTTTAAATTTATTACAACTCTAGAATTTTTTGCGTTCCCTATGCACCATTCAAAGCGACGTCATCAATTGTCAACACTTTCTGACATCATTTGCTATTTTTCAGTCATTTACCAATTTGTTTAGAGAGCTAAATGACCGTGAAATTGAAAATCACTACAAAATGAACTCTGAAAATGTCGCAACTTGGCATGGTATCATCATTTCACCCACATAGGATGTGCAAAAGAGTAGAGAGGGTTACGGTAAAAACTGGACGCACTTTGTGTACAAACTGGACAATCTCTTTCGAAGTATCAGGGTTTCTGACGAGAACTCATCTGTTACATGAGCACTTCATTTTTTAAACTTATTACAACTCCAGACTTTTTTGCGTTCCGTACACACCATTCAAAGCAACGTCATCCATTGTCAAAACTTTCTGACATCATTTGCTATTTTTTAGTCATTTACCGATTTGTTTAGCGAGCTAAATGACCGTGAAATTGAAAATCATTACAAAATGAACTCTGAAAATGTCGAAACTTGGCATGGTATCATCATTTCGCCCGCATAGTATGTCCAAAAGAGTAGAGAGGATTACGGCAAAAACTGGACGCACTTCGTGTACAAACTGGACAATCTCTTTCGGAGTATCAGGGTTTCGGACGAGAACTCATCTATTACACTGGCACGTCAATTTTTGAAACTTATTACAACTCTAGACTTTGTTGCGTTCCGTACGCACCATTCAAAGCGACGTCATCAATTTTCAACACTTTCTGACACCATTTGCTATTTTTCAGTCATTTACCGATTTGTTTAGAGAGCTAAATGACCGTGAAATTGAAAATCACTACAAAATGAACTCTGAAAATGTCGAAACTTGGCATGGTATCATCATTTCACCCACATAGTATGTCCAAAAGAGTAGAGAGGATTACGGCAAAAACTGGATGCACTTCATGTACAAATTGGACAATCTCCTTCGGAGTATCAGGGTTTCGGACGAGAACTCATCTGTTACACTGGCACTTCATTTTTTTAAATTTATTACAACTCTAGACTTTTTTGCGTTCCCTATGCACCATTCAAAGCGACGTCATCAATTGTCAACACTTTCTGCCATCATTTGCTATTTTTCAGTCATTTACCAATTTGTTTAGAGAGCTAAATGACCGTGAAATTGAAAATCACTACAAAATGAACTCTGAAAATGTCGCAACTTGGCATGGTATCATTATTTCACCCACAAAGGATGTGCAAAAGAGTAGAGAGGGTTACGGTAAAAACTGGACGCACTTTGTGTACAAACTGGACAATCTCTTTCGAAGTATCAGGGTTTCTGACGAGAACTCATCTGTTACATGAGCACTTCATTTTTTAAACTTATTACAACTCCAGACTTTTTTGCGTTCCGTACACACCATTCAAAGCAACGTCATCCATTGTCAAAACTTTCTGACATCATTTGCTATTTTTTAGTCATTTACCGATTTGTTTAGAGAGCTAAATGACCGTGAAATTAAAAGTCACTACAAAATGAACTCTGAAAATTTCAAAACTTGGCATGGTGTCATCATTTCACCCACATAGCATGTGCAAAAGAGTAGAGAGGGTTACGGCAAAAACTGGACGCACTTCGTGTACAAACTGGACAATCTCTTTCGGAGTATCAGGGTTTCGGACGAGAACTCATCTATTTCACTAGCACTTCATTTTTTTAAACTTATTACAACTCTAGACTTTTTTGCGTTCTGTACGCACCATTCAAAGCGACGTCATCAATTTTCAACACTTTCTGACATCATTTGCTATTTTTCAGTCATTTACCGATTTGTTTAGAGAGCTAAATAACCGTGAAATTGAAAATCACTACAAAATGAACTTTGAAAATGTTGAAACTTGGCATGGTATCATCATTTCACCCACATAGCATGTGCAAAAGAGTAGAGAGGGTTACGGCAAAAACTGGACGCACTTCGTGTACAAACTGGACAATCTCTTTCGGAGTATCAGGGTTTCGGACGAGAACTCATCTGTTACACTGGCACTTCATTTTTTTTAACTTATTACAACTCTAGACTTTTTTGCGTTCCGTATGCACCATTCAAAGCGACGTCATCAATTGTCAACACTTTCTGACATCATTTGCTATTTTTCAGTCATTTACCGATTTGTTTAGTGAACTAAATGACCGTGAAATTGAAAATCACTACAAAATGAACTCTGAAAATGTCGAAACTTGGCATGGTATCATCATTTCACCCACATAGGATGTGCAAAAGAGTAGAGAGGGTTACAGTAAAAACTGGACGCACTTTGTGTACAAACTGGACAATCTCTTTCGAAGTATCCGGGTTTCTGACGAGAACTCATCTGTTACATGGGCACTTCATTTTTTGAACTTATTACAACTCCAGACTTTTTTGCGTTCCGTACACACCATTCAAATCGACATCATCAATTTTCAAAACTTTCTGACATCGTTTGCTATTTTTTAGTCATTTACCGATTTGTTTAGAGAGCTAAATGACCGTGAAATTGAAAATCACTACAAAATGAACTCTGAAAATGTCGAAACTTGGCATGGTATCATCATTTCACCCACATAGCATGTGCAAAAGAGTAGAGAGGGTTACGGCAAAAACTGGATGCACTTCGTGTACAAACTGGACAATCTCTTTTGGAGTATCAGGGTTTCGGACGAGAACTCATCTGTTACACTGGCACTTCATTTTTTGAAACTTATTACAACTCTAGGCTTTTTTCTGTTCCGTACGCACCATTCAAAGCGACGACATCAATTTTCAACACTTTCTGACACCATTTGCTATTTTTCAGTTATTTACCGATTTGTGTAGAGAGCTAAATGACCGTGGAATTGAAAATCACTACAAAATGAACTCTGAAAATGTCGAAACTTGGCATGGTATCATCATTTCACCCACATAGGATGTGCAAAAGAGTAGAGAGGGTTACGGCAAAAACTGGACGCACTTCGTATACAAACTGGACAATCTCTTTCGAAGTATCAGGGTTTCTGACGAGAACTCATCTGTTACATGGGCACTTCATTTTTTAAACTTATTACAAGTCCAGACTTTTTTGCGTTCCGTACACACCATTCAAAGCGACGTCATCCATTTTCAAAATTTTCTGACATCATTTGCTATTTTTTAGTCATTTACCGATTTGTTTAGAGAGCTAAATGACCATGAAATTGAAAATCACTACAAAATGAACTCTCAAAATGTCGAAACTTGGCATGGTCTCATCATTTCACCCAAAAAGTATGTCCAAAAGAGTAGAGAGGATTACGGCAAAAACTGGACGCACTTCGTGTACAAACTGGACAATCTCTTTCGGAGTATCAGGGTTTCGGACGAGAACTCATCTGTTACACTGGCACTTCATTTTTTTAAACTTATTACAACTCTAGACTTTTTTGCGTTCCGTACGCACCATTCAAAGCGACGTCATAAATTTTCAACACTTTCTGACATCATTTGCTATTTTTCAGTCATTTACCGATTTGTTTAGAGAGCTAAATGACCGTGAAATTGAAAATCACTACAAAATGAACTCTGAAAATGTCGAAACTTGGCATGGTATCATCATTTCACCCACATAGGATGTGCAAAAGAGTAGAGAGGGTTACGGCAAAAACTGGACGCACTTCGTGTACAAACTGGACAATCTCTTTCGAAGTATCAGGCTTTCTGAAGAGAACTCAGCTGTTACATGGGCACTTGATTTTTTAAACTTATTATAACTCCAAACTTTTTTGCGTTCCGTACACACCATTCAAAGCGACGTAATCCATTTTCAAAACTTTCTGACATCATTTGCTATTTTTTAGTCATTTACCGATTTGTTTAGAGAGCTAAATGGCCGTGAAATTGAAAATCACTACAAAATGAACTCTGAAAATGTCGAAACTTGGCATGGTATCATCATTTCACCCACATAGTATGTCCAAAAGAGTAGAGAGGATTACGGCAAAAACTGGACGCACTTCGTGTACAAACTGGACAATATCTTTCGAAGTATCAGGCTTTCTGAAGAGAACTCATCTGTTACATGGGCACTTCATTTTTTAAACTTATTATAACTCCAAACTTTTTTGCGTTCCGTACACACCATTCAAAGCGACGTCATCAATTTTCAACACTTTCTGACACCATTTGCTATTTTTCAGTTATTTACCGATTTGTTTAGAGAGCTAAATGACCGTGAAATTGAAAATCACTACAAAATGAACTCTGAAAATGTCGAAACTTGGCATGATATCATCATTTCACCCACATAGCATGTGCAAAAGAGTAGAGAGGGTTACGGCAAAAACTGGATGCACTTCGTGTACAAACTGGACAATCTCTTTCGGAGTATCAGGGTTTCGGACGAGAACTCATCTGTTACACTGGCACTTCATTTTTTTAAACTTATTACAACTCTAGACTTTTTTGCGTTCCGTATGCACCATTCAAAGCGACGTCATCAATTGTCAACACTTTCTGATATCATTTGCTATTTTTCAGTCATTTACCGATTTGTTTAGAGAGCTAAATGACCGTGAAATTGAAAATCACTACAAAATGAACTCTGAAATTGTCGAAACTTGGCATGGTATCATCATTTCACCCACATAGGATGTGCAAAAGGGTATAGAGGGTTACGGTAAAAACTGGACGCACTTTGTGTACAAACTGGACAATCTCTTTCAAAGTATCAGGGTTTCTGACGAGAACTCATCTGTTACATGGGCACTTCATTTTTTAAACTTATTACAACTCCAGACTTTTTTGCGTTCCGTACACACCATTCAAATCGACGTCATCCATTTTCAAAACTTTCTGACATCATTTGCTATTTTTTAGTCATTTACCGATTTGTTTAGAGAGCTAAATGAACTCTCAAAATGTCGAAACTTGGCATGGTCACATCATTTCACCCAAAAAGTATGTCCAAAAGAGTAGAGAGGATTACGGCAAAAACTGGACGCACTTCGTGTACAAACTGGACAATCTCTTTCGAAGTATCAGGCTTTCTGAAGAGAACTCATCTGTTACATGGGCACTTCATTTTTTAAACTTATTATAACTCCAAACTTTTTTGCGTTCCGTACACACCATTCAAAGCGACGTCATCAATTTTCAACACTTTCTGACACCATTTGCTATTTTTCAGTTATTTACCGATTTGTTTAGAGAGCTAAATGACCGTGAAATTGAAAATCACTACAAAATGAACTCTGAAAATGTCGAAACTTGGCATGATATCATCATTTCACCCACATAGCATGTGCAAAAGAGTAGAGAGGGTTACGGCAAAAACTGGATGCACTTCGTGTACAAACTGGACAATCTCTTTCGGAGTATCAGGGTTTCGGACGAGAACTCATCTGTTACACTGGCACTTCATTTTTTTAAACTTATTACAACTCTAGACTTTTTTGCGTTCCGTATGCACCATTCAAAGCGACGTCATCAATTGTCAACACTTTCTGATATCATTTGCTATTTTTCAGTCATTTACCGATTTGTTTAGAGAGCTAAATGACCGTGAAATTGAAAATCACTACAAAATGAACTCTGAAATTGTCGAAACTTGGCATGGTATCATCATTTCACCCACATAGGATGTGCAAAAGGGTATAGAGGGTTACGGTAAAAACTGGACGCACTTTGTGTACAAACTGGACAATCTCCTTCAAAGTATCAGGGTTTCTGACGAGAACTCATCTGTTACATGGGCACTTCATTTTTTAAACTTATTACAACTCCAAACTTTTTTGCGTTCCGTACACACCATTCAAATCGACGTCATCCATTTTCAAAACTTTCTGACATCATTTGCTATTTTTTAGTCATTTACCGATTTGTTTAGAGAGCTAAATGAACTCTCAAAATGTCGAAACTTGGCATGGTCACATCATTTCACCCAAAAAGTATGTCCAAAAGAGTAGAGAGGATTACGGCAAAAACTGGACGCACTTCGTGTACAAACTGGGACAATCTCTTTCGGAGTATCAGGGTTTCGGACGAGAACTCATCTGTTACACTGGCACTTCATTTTTTTACACTTATTACAACTCTAGACTTTTTTGCGTTCCGTACGCACCATTCAAAGCGACGTCATAAATTTTCAACACTTTCTGACATCATTTGCTATTTTTCAGTCATTTACCGATTTGTTTAGAGAGCTAAATGACCGTGAAATTGAAAATCACTACAAAATGAACTCTGAAAATGTCGAAACTTGGCATGGTATCATCATTTCACCCACATAGGATGTGCAAAAGAGTAGAGAGGGTTACGGCAAAAACTGGACGCACTTCGTGTACAAACTGGACAATCTCTTTCGAAGTATCAGGCTTTCTGAAGAGAACTCAGCTGTTACATGGGCACTTGATTTTTTAAACTTATTATAACTCCAAACTTTTTTGCGTTCCGTACACACCATTCAAAGCGACGTAATCCATTTTCAAAACTTTCTGACATCATTTGCTATTTTTTAGTCATTTACCGATTTGTTTAGAGAGCTAAATGGCCGTGAAATTGAAAATCACTACAAAATGAACTCTGAAAATGTCGAAACTTGGCATGGTATCATCATTTCACCCACATAGTATGTCCAAAAGAGTAGAGAGGATTACGGCAAAAACTGGACGCACTTCGTGTACAAACTGGACAATATCTTTCGAAGTATCAGGCTTTCTGAAGAGAACTCATCTGTTACATGGGCACTTCATTTTTTAAACTTATTATAACTCCAAACTTTTTTGCGTTCTGTACACACCATTCAAAGCGACGTCATCAATTTTCAACACTTTCTGACACCATTTGCTATTTTTCAGTTATTTACCGATTTGTTTAGAGAGCTAAATGACCGTGAAATTGAAAATCACTACAAAATGAACTATGAAAATGTCGAAACTTGGCATGATATCATCATTTCACCCACATAGCATGTGCAAAAGAGTAGAGAGGGTTACGGCAAAAACTGGATGCACTTCGTGTACAAACTGGACAATCTCTTTCGGAGTATCAGGGTTTCGGACGAGAACTCATCTGTTACACTGGCACTTCATTTTTTTAAACTTATTACAACTCTAGACTTTTTTGCGTTCCGTATGCACCATTCAAAGCGACGTCATCAATTGTCAACACTTTCTGATATCATTTGCTATTTTTCAGTCATTTACCGATTTGTTTAGAGAGCTAAATGACCGTGAAATTGAAAATCACTACAAAATGAACTCTGAAATTGTCGAAACTTGGCATGGTATCATCATTTCACCCACATAGGATGTGCAAAAGGGTATAGAGGGTTACGGTAAAAACTGGACGCACTTTGTGTACAAACTGGACAATCTCTTTCAAAGTATCAGGGTTTCTGACGAGAACTCATCTGTTACATGGGCACTTCATTTTTTAAACTTATTACAACTCCAGACTTTTTTGCGTTCCGTACACACCATTCAAATCGACGTCATCCATTTTCAAAACTTTCTGACATCATTTGCTATTTTTTAGTCATTTACCGATTTGTTTAGAGAGCTAAATGAACTCTCAAAATGTCGAAACCCTGCATGGTCACATCATTTCACCCAAAAAGTATGTCCAAAAGAGTAGAGAGGATTACGGCAAAAACTGGACGCACTTCGTGTACAAACTGGACAATCTCTTTCGGAGTATCAGGGTTTCGGACGAGAACTCATCTGTTACACTGGCACTTCATTTTTTTACACTTATTACAACTCTAGACTTTTTTGCGTTCCGTACGCACCATTCAAAGCGACGTCATAAATTTTCAACACTTTCTGACATCATTTGCTATTTTTCAGTCATTTACCGATTTGTTTAGAGAGCTAAATGACCGTGAAATTGAAAATCACTACAAAATGAACTCTGAAAATGTCGAAACTTGGCATGGTATCATCATTTCACCCACATAGGATGTGCAAAAGAGTAGAGAGGGTTACGGCAAAAACTGGACGCACTTCGTGTACAAACTGGACAATCTCTTTCGAAGTATCAGGCTTTCTGAAGAGAACTCAGCTGTTACATGGGCACTTGATTTTTTAAACTTATTATAACTCCAAACTTTTTTGCGTTCCGTACACACCATTCAAAGCGACGTAATCCATTTTCAAAACTTTCTGACATCATTTGCTATTTTTTAGTCATTTACCGATTTGTTTAGAGAGCTAAATGGCCGTGAAATTGAAAATCACTACAAAATGAACTCTGAAAATGTCGAAACTTGGCATGGTATCATCATTTCACCCACATAGTATGTCCAAAAGAGTAGAGAGGATTACGGCAAAAACTGGACGCACTTCGTGTACAAACTGGACAATCTCTTTCGAAGTATCAGGCTTTCTGAAGAGAACTCATCTGTTACATGGGCACTTCATTTTTTAAACTTATTATAACTCCAAACTTTTTTGCGTTCCGTACACACCATTCAAAGCGACGTCATCAATTTTCAACACTTTCTGACACCATTTGCTATTTTTCAGTTATTTACCGATTTGTTTAGAGAGCTAAATGACCGTGAAATTGAAAATCACTACAAAATGAACTCTGAAAATGTCGAAACTTGGCATGATATCATCATTTCACCCACATAGCATGTGCAAAAGAGTAGAGAGGGTTACGGCAAAAACTGGATGCACTTCGTGTACAAACTGGACAATCTCTTTCGGAGTATCAGGGTTTCGGACGAGAACTCATCTGTTACACTGGCACTTCATTTTTTTAAACTTATTACAACTCTAGACTTTTTTGCGTTCCGTATGCACCATTCAAAGCGACGTCATCAATTGTCAACACTTTCTGATATCATTTGCTATTTTTCAGTCATTTACCGATTTGTTTAGAGAGCTAAATGACCGTGAAATTGAAAATCACTACAAAATGAACTCTGAAATTGTCGAAACTTGGCATGGTATCATCATTTCACCCACATAGGATGTGCAAAAGGGTATAGAGGGTTACGGTAAAAACTGGACGCACTTTGTGTACAAACTGGACAATCTCCTTCAAAGTATCAGGGTTTCTGACGAGAACTCATCTGTTACATGGGCACTTCATTTTTTAAACTTATTACAACTCCAGACTTTTTTGCGTTCCGTACACACCATTCAAATCGACGTCATCCATTTTCAAAACTTTCTGACATCATTTGCTATTTTTTAGTCATTTACCGATTTGTTTAGAGAGCTAAATGAACTCTCAAAATGTCGAAACTTGGCATGGTCACATCATTTCACCCAAAAAGTATGTCCAAAAGAGTAGAGAGGATTACGGCAAAAACTGGACGCACTTCGTGTACAAACTGGGACAATCTCTTTCGGAGTATCAGGGTTTCGGACGAGAACTCATCTGTTACACTGGCACTTCATTTTTTTACACTTATTACAACTCTAGACTTTTTTGCGTTCCGTACGCACCATTCAAAGCGACGTCATAAATTTTCAACACTTTCTGACATCATTTGCTATTTTTCAGTCATTTACCGATTTGTTTAGAGAGCTAAATGACCGTGAAATTGAAAATCACTACAAAATGAACTCTGAAAATGTCGAAACTTGGCATGGTATCATCATTTCACCCACATAGGATGTGCAAAAGAGTAGAGAGGGTTACGGCAAAAACTGGACGCACTTCGTGTACAAACTGGACAATCTCTTTCGAAGTATCAGGCTTTCTGAAGAGAACTCAGCTGTTACATGGGCACTTGATTTTTTAAACTTATTATAACTCCAAACTTTTTTGCGTTCCGTACACACCATTCAAAGCGACGTAATCCATTTTCAAAACTTTCTGACATCATTTGCTATTTTTTAGTCATTTACCGATTTGTTTAGAGAGCTAAATGGCCGTGAAATTGAAAATCACTACAAAATGAACTCTGAAAATGTCGAAACTTGGCATGGTATCATCATTTCACCCACATAGTATGTCCAAAAGATTAGAGAGGATTACGGCAAAAACTGGACGCACTTCGTGTACAAACTGGACAATATCTTTCGAAGTATCAGGCTTTCTGAAGAGAACTCATCTGTTACATGGGCACTTCATTTTTTAAACTTATTATAACTCCAAACTTTTTTGCGTTCTGTACACACCATTCAAAGCGACGTCATCAATTTTCAACACTTTCTGACACCATTTGCTATTTTTCAGTTATTTACCGATTTGTTTAGAGAGCTAAATGACCGTGAAATTGAAAATCACTACAAAATGAACTCTGAAAATGTCGAAACTTGGCATGATATCATCATTTCACCCACATAGCATGTGCAAAAGAGTAGAGAGGGTTACGGCAAAAACTGGATGCACTTCGTGTACAAACTGGACAATCTCTTTCGGAGTATCAGGGTTTCGGACGAGAACTCATCTGTTACACTGGCACTTCATTTTTTTAAACTTATTACAACTCTAGACTTTTTTGCGTTCCGTATGCACCATTCAAAGCGACGTCATCAATTGTCAACACTTTCTGATATCATTTGCTATTTTTCAGTCATTTACCGATTTGTTTAGAGAGCTAAATGACCGTGAAATTGAAAATCACTACAAAATGAACTCTGAAATTGTCGAAACTTGGCATGGTATCATCATTTCACCCACATAGGATGTGCAAAAGGGTATAGAGGGTTACGGTAAAAACTGGACGCACTTTGTGTACAAACTGGACAATCTCTTTCAAAGTATCAGGGTTTCTGACGAGAACTCATCTGTTACATGGGCACTTCATTTTTTAAACTTATTACAACTCCAGACTTTTTTGCGTTCCGTACACACCATTCAAATCGACGTCATCCATTTTCAAAACTTTCTGACATCATTTGCTATTTTTTAGTCATTTACCGATTTGTTTAGAGAGCTAAATGAACTCTCAAAATGTCGAAACTTGGCATGGTCACATCATTTCACCCAAAAAGTATGTCCAAAAGAGTAGAGAGGATTACGGCAAAAACTGGACGCACTTCGTGTACAAACTGGGACAATCTCTTTCGGAGTATCAGGGTTTCGGACGAGAACTCATCTGTTACACTGGCACTTCATTTTTTTACACTTATTACAACTCTAGACTTTTTTGCGTTCCGTACGCACCATTCAAAGCGACGTCATAAATTTTCAACACTTTCTGACATCATTTGCTATTTTTCAGTCATTTACCGATTTGTTTAGAGAGCTAAATGACCGTGAAATTGAAAATCACTACAAAATGAACTCTGAAAATGTCGAAACTTGGCATGGTATCATCATTTCACCCACATAGGATGTGCAAAAGAGTAGAGAGGGTTACGGCAAAAACTGGACGCACTTCGTGTACAAACTGGACAATCTCTTTCGAAGTATCAGGCTTTCTGAAGAGAACTCAGCTGTTACATGGGCACTTGATTTTTTAAACTTATTATAACTCCAAACTTTTTTGCGTTCCGTACACACCATTCAAAGCGACGTAATCCATTTTCAAAACTTTCTGACATCATTTGCTATTTTTTAGTCATTTACCGATTTGTTTAGAGAGCTAAATGGCCGTGAAATTGAAAATCACTACAAAATGAACTCTGAAAATGTCGAAACTTGGCATGGTATCATCATTTCACCCACATAGTATGTCCAAAAGAGTAGAGAGGATTACGGCAAAAACTGGACGCACTTCGTGTACAAACTGGACAATATCTTTCGAAGTATCAGGCTTTCTGAAGAGAACTCATCTGTTACATGGGCACTTCATTTTTTAAACTTATTATAACTCCAAACTTTTTTGCGTTCTGTACACACCATTCAAAGCGACGTCATCAATTTTCAACACTTTCTGACACCATTTGCTATTTTTCAGTTATTTACCGATTTGTTTAGAGAGCTAAATGACCGTGAAATTGAAAATCACTACAAAATGAACTCTGAAAATGTCGAAACTTGGCATGATATCATCATTTCACCCACATAGCATGTGCAAAAGAGTAGAGAGGGTTACGGCAAAAACTGGATGCACTTCGTGTACAAACTGGACAATCTCTTTCGGAGTATCAGGGTTTCGGACGAGAACTCATCTGTTACACTGGCACTTCATTTTTTTAAACTTATTACAACTCTAGACTTTTTTGCGTTCCGTATGCACCATTCAAAGCGACGTCATCAATTGTCAACACTTTCTGATATCATTTGCTATTTTTCAGTCATTTACCGATTTGTTTAGAGAGCTAAATGACCGTGAAATTGAAAATCACTACAAAATGAACTCTGAAATTGTCGAAACTTGGCATGGTATCATCATTTCACCCACATAGGATGTGCAAAAGGGTATAGAGGGTTACGGTAAAAACTGGACGCACTTTGTGTACAAACTGGACAATCTCTTTCAAAGTATCAGGGTTTCTGACGAGAACTCATCTGTTACATGGGCACTTCATTTTTTAAACTTATTACAACTCCAGACTTTTTTGCGTTCCGTACACACCATTCAAATCGACGTCATCCATTTTCAAAACTTTCTGACATCATTTGCTATTTTTTAGTCATTTACCGATTTGTTTAGAGAGCTAAATGAACTCTCAAAATGTCGAAACCCTGCATGGTCACATCATTTCACCCAAAAAGTATGTCCAAAAGAGTAGAGAGGATTACGGCAAAAACTGGACGCACTTCGTGTACAAACTGGACAATCTCTTTCGGAGTATCAGGGTTTCGGACGAGAACTCATCTGTTACACTGGCACTTCATTTTTTTACACTTATTACAACTCTAGACTTTTTTGCGTTCCGTACGCACCATTCAAAGCGACGTCATAAATTTTCAACACTTTCTGACATCATTTGCTATTTTTCAGTCATTTACCGATTTGTTTAGAGAGCTAAATGACCGTGAAATTGAAAATCACTACAAAATGAACTCTGAAAATGTCGAAACTTGGCATGGTATCATCATTTCACCCACATAGGATGTGCAAAAGAGTAGAGAGGGTTACGGCAAAAACTGGACGCACTTCGTGTACAAACTGGACAATCTCTTTCGAAGTATCAGGCTTTCTGAAGAGAACTCAGCTGTTACATGGGCACTTGATTTTTTAAACTTATTATAACTCCAAACTTTTTTGCGTTCCGTACACACCATTCAAAGCGACGTAATCCATTTTCAAAACTTTCTGACATCATTTGCTATTTTTTAGTCATTTACCGATTTGTTTAGAGAGCTAAATGGCCGTGAAATTGAAAATCACTACAAAATGAACTCTGAAAATGTCGAAACTTGGCATGGTATCATCATTTCACCCACATAGTATGTCCAAAAGAGTAGAGAGGATTACGGCAAAAACTGGACGCACTTCGTGTACAAACTGGACAATCTCTTTCGAAGTATCAGGCTTTCTGAAGAGAACTCATCTGTTACATGGGCACTTCATTTTTTAAACTTATTATAACTCCAAACTTTTTTGCGTTCCGTACACACCATTCAAAGCGACGTCATCAATTTTCAACACTTTCTGACACCATTTGCTATTTTTCAGTTATTTACCGATTTGTTTAGAGAGCTAAATGACCGTGAAATTGAAAATCACTACAAAATGAACTCTGAAAATGTCGAAACTTGGCATGATATCATCATTTCACCCACATAGCATGTGCAAAAGAGTAGAGAGGGTTACGGCAAAAACTGGATGCACTTCGTGTACAAACTGGACAATCTCTTTCGGAGTATCAGGGTTTCGGACGAGAACTCATCTGTTACACTGGCACTTCATTTTTTTAAACTTATTACAACTCTAGACTTTTTTGCGTTCCGTATGCACCATTCAAAGCGACGTCATCAATTGTCAACACTTTCTGATATCATTTGCTATTTTTCAGTCATTTACCGATTTGTTTAGAGAGCTAAATGACCGTGAAATTGAAAATCACTACAAAATGAACTCTGAAATTGTCGAAACTTGGCATGGTATCATCATTTCACCCACATAGGATGTGCAAAAGGGTATAGAGGGTTACGGTAAAAACTGGACGCACTTTGTGTACAAACTGGACAATCTCCTTCAAAGTATCAGGGTTTCTGACGAGAACTCATCTGTTACATGGGCACTTCATTTTTTAAACTTATTACAACTCCAGACTTTTTTGCGTTCCGTACACACCATTCAAATCGACGTCATCCATTTTCAAAACTTTCTGACATCATTTGCTATTTTTTAGTCATTTACCGATTTGTTTAGAGAGCTAAATGAACTCTCAAAATGTCGAAACTTGGCATGGTCACATCATTTCACCCAAAAAGTATGTCCAAAAGAGTAGAGAGGATTACGGCAAAAACTGGACGCACTTCGTGTACAAACTGGGACAATCTCTTTCGGAGTATCAGGGTTTCGGACGAGAACTCATCTGTTACACTGGCACTTCATTTTTTTACACTTATTACAACTCTAGACTTTTTTGCGTTCCGTACGCACCATTCAAAGCGACGTCATAAATTTTCAACACTTTCTGACATCATTTGCTATTTTTCAGTCATTTACCGATTTGTTTAGAGAGCTAAATGACCGTGAAATTGAAAATCACTACAAAATGAACTCTGAAAATGTCGAAACTTGGCATGGTATCATCATTTCACCCACATAGGATGTGCAAAAGAGTAGAGAGGGTTACGGCAAAAACTGGACGCACTTCGTGTACAAACTGGACAATCTCTTTCGAAGTATCAGGCTTTCTGAAGAGAACTCAGCTGTTACATGGGCACTTGATTTTTTAAACTTATTATAACTCCAAACTTTTTTGCGTTCCGTACACACCATTCAAAGCGACGTAATCCATTTTCAAAACTTTCTGACATCATTTGCTATTTTTTAGTCATTTACCGATTTGTTTAGAGAGCTAAATGGCCGTGAAATTGAAAATCACTACAAAATGAACTCTGAAAATGTCGAAACTTGGCATGGTATCATCATTTCACCCACATAGTATGTCCAAAAGATTAGAGAGGATTACGGCAAAAACTGGACGCACTTCGTGTACAAACTGGACAATATCTTTCGAAGTATCAGGCTTTCTGAAGAGAACTCATCTGTTACATGGGCACTTCATTTTTTAAACTTATTATAACTCCAAACTTTTTTGCGTTCTGTACACACCATTCAAAGCGACGTCATCAATTTTCAACACTTTCTGACACCATTTGCTATTTTTCAGTTATTTACCGATTTGTTTAGAGAGCTAAATGACCGTGAAATTGAAAATCACTACAAAATGAACTCTGAAAATGTCGAAACTTGGCATGATATCATCATTTCACCCACATAGCATGTGCAAAAGAGTAGAGAGGGTTACGGCAAAAACTGGATGCACTTCGTGTACAAACTGGACAATCTCTTTCGGAGTATCAGGGTTTCGGACGAGAACTCATCTGTTACACTGGCACTTCATTTTTTTAAACTTATTACAACTCTAGACTTTTTTGCGTTCCGTATGCACCATTCAAAGCGACGTCATCAATTGTCAACACTTTCTGATATCAATTGCTATTTTTCAGTCATTTACCGATTTGTTTAGAGAGCTAAATGACCGTGAAATTGAAAATCACTACAAAATGAACTCTGAAATTGTCGAAACTTGGCATGGTATCATCATTTCACCCACATAGGATGTGCAAAAGGGTATAGAGGGTTACGGTAAAAACTGGACGCACTTTGTGTACAAACTGGACAATCTCTTTCAAAGTATCAGGGTTTCTGACGAGAACTCATCTGTTACATGGGCACTTCATTTTTTAAACTTATTACAACTCCAGACTTTTTTGCGTTCCGTACACACCATTCAAATCGACGTCATCCATTTTCAAAACTTTCTGACATCATTTGCTATTTTTTAGTCATTTACCGATTTGTTTAGAGAGCTAAATGAACTCTCAAAATGTCGAAACTTGGCATGGTCACATCATTTCACCCAAAAAGTATGTCCAAAAGAGTAGAGAGGATTACGGCAAAAACTGGACGCACTTCGTGTACAAACTGGGACAATCTCTTTCGGAGTATCAGGGTTTCGGACGAGAACTCATCTGTTACACTGGCACTTCATTTTTTTACACTTATTACAACTCTAGACTTTTTTGCGTTCCGTACGCACCATTCAAAGCGACGTCATAAATTTTCAACACTTTCTGACATCATTTGCTATTTTTCAGTCATTTACCGATTTGTTTAGAGAGCTAAATGACCGTGAAATTGAAAATCACTACAAAATGAACTCTGAAAATGTCGAAACTTGGCATGGTATCATCATTTCACCCACATAGGATGTGCAAAAGAGTAGAGAGGGTTACGGCAAAAACTGGACGCACTTCGTGTACAAACTGGACAATCTCTTTCGAAGTATCAGGCTTTCTGAAGAGAACTCAGCTGTTACATGGGCACTTGATTTTTTAAACTTATTATAACTCCAAACTTTTTTGCGTTCCGTACACACCATTCAAAGCGACGTAATCCATTTTCAAAACTTTCTGACATCATTTGCTATTTTTTAGTCATTTACCGATTTGTTTAGAGAGCTAAATGGCCGTGAAATTGAAAATCACTACAAAATGAACTCTGAAAATGTCGAAACTTGGCATGGTATCATCATTTCACCCACATAGTATGTCCAAAAGAGTAGAGAGGATTACGGCAAAAACTGGACGCACTTCGTGTACAAACTGGACAATATCTTTCGAAGTATCAGGCTTTCTGAAGAGAACTCATCTGTTACATGGGCACTTCATTTTTTAAACTTATTATAACTCCAAACTTTTTTGCGTTCCGTACACACCATTCAAAGCGACGTCATCAATTTTCAACACTTTCTGACACCATTTGCTATTTTTCAGTTATTTACCGATTTGTTTAGAGAGCTAAATGACCGTGAAATTGAAAATCACTACAAAATGAACTCTGAAAATGTCGAAACTTGGCATGATATCATCATTTCACCCACATAGCATGTGCAAAAGAGTAGAGAGGGTTACGGCAAAAACTGGACGCACTTCGTGTACAAACTGGACAATCTCTTTCGGAGTATCAGGGTTTCGGACGAGAACTCATCTGTTACACTGGCACTTCATTTTTTTAAACTTATTACAACTCTAGACTTTTTTGCGTTCCGTATGCACCATTCAAAGCGACGTCATCAATTGTCAACACTTTCTGATATCATTTGCTATTTTTCAGTCATTTACCGATTTGTTTAGAGAGCTAAATGACCGTGAAATTGAAAATCACTACAAAATGAACTCTGAAATTGTCGAAACTTGGCATGGTATCATCATTTCATCCACATAGGATGTGCAAAAGGGTATAGAGGGTTACGGTAAAAACTGGACGCACTTTGTGTACAAACTGGACAATCTCTTTCAAAGTATCAGGGTTTCTGACGAGAACTCATCTGTTACATGGGCACTTCATTTTTTAAACTTATTACAACTCCAGACTTTTTTGCGTTCCGTACACACCATTCAAATCGACGTCATCCATTTTCAAAACTTTCTGACATCATTTGCTATTTTTTAGTCATTTACCGATTTGTTTAGAGAGCTAAATGAACTCTCAAAATGTCGAAACTTGGCATGGTCACATCATTTCACCCAAAAAGTATGTCCAAAAGAGTAGAGAGGATTACGGCAAAAACTGGACGCACTTCGTGTACAAACTGGACAATCTCTTTCGGAGTATCAGGGTTTCGGACGAGAACTCATCTGTTACACTGGCACTTCATTTTTTTACACTTATTAAAACTCTAGACTTTTTTGCGTTCCGTACGCACCATTCAAAGCGACGTCATAAATTTTCAACACTTTCTGACATCATTTGCTATTTTTCAATCATTTACCGATTTGTTTAGAGAGCTAAATGACCGTGAAATTGAAAATCACTACAAAATGAACTCTGAAAATGTCGAAACTTGGCATGGTATCATCATTTCACCCACATAGGATGTGCAAAAGAGTAGAGAGGGTTACGGCAAAAACTGGACGCACTTCGTGTACAAACTGGACAATCTCTTTCGAAGTATCAGGCTTTCTGAAGAGAACTCATCTGTTACATGGGCACTTGATTTTTTAAACTTATTATAACTCCAAACTTTTTTGCGTTCCGTACACACCATTCAAAGCGACGTAATCCATTTTCAAAACTTTCTGACATCATTTGCTATTTTTTAGTCATTTACCGATTTGTTTAGAGAGCTAAATGACCGTGAAATTGAAAATCACTACAAAATGAACTCTGAAAATGTCGAAACTTGGCATGGTATCATCATTTCACCCACATAGTATGTCCAAAAGAGTAGAGAGGATTACGGCAAAAACTGGACGCACTTCGTGTACAAACTGGACAATCTCTTTCGGAGTATCATGGTTTCGGACGAGAACTCATCTATTACACTGGCACTTCATTTTTTGAAACTTATTACAACTCTAGACTTTTTTGCGTTCTGTACGCACCATTCAAAGCGACGTCATCAATTTTCAACACTTTCTGACACCATTTGCTATTTTTCAGTTATTTACCGATTTGTTTAGAGAGCTAAATGACCGTGAAATTGAAAATCACTACAAAATGAACTCTGAAAATGTCGAAACTTGGCATGGTATCATCATTTCACCCACATAGGATGTGCAAAAGAGTAGAGAGGGTTACGGCAAAAACTGGACGCACTTCGTGTACAAACTGGACAATCTCTTTCGAAGTATTAGGGTTTCTGACGAGAACTCATCTGTTACATGGGCACTTCATTTTTTAAACTTATTATAACTCCAGACTTTTTTGCGTTCCGTACACACCATTCAAAGCGACGTCATCCATTTTCAAAACTTTCTGACATCATTTGCTATTTTTTAGTCATTTACCGATTTGTTTAGAGAGCTAAATGACCGTGAAACTGAAAATCACTACAAAATGAACTCTGAAAATGTCGAAACTTGGCATGGTATCATCATTTCACCCACATAGTATGTCCAAAAGAGTAGAGAGGATTATGGAAAAAACTGGACGCACTTCGTGTACAAACTGGACAATCTCTTTCGGAGTATCAGGGTTTCGGACGAGAACTCATCTGTTACACTGGCACTTCATTTTTTTAAACTTATTACAACTCTAGACTTTTTTTCGTTCCGTATGCACCATTCAAAGCGACGTCATCAATTGTCAACAGTTTCTGACATCATTTGCTATTTTTCAGTCATTTACCAATTTGTTTAGAGAGCTAGATGACCGTGAAATTGAAAATCACTACAAAATGAACTCTGAAAATGTCGAAACTTGGCATGGTATCATCATTTCACCCACCTAGGATGTGCAAAAGAGTAGAGAGGGTTACGGTAAAAACTGGACGCACTTTGTGTACAAACTGGACAATGTCTTTCGAAGTATCAGGGTTTCTGACGAGAACTCATCTGTTACATGGGCACTTCATTTTTTAAACTTATTACAACTCCAGACTTTTTTGCGTTCCGTACACACCATTCAAAGCGACGTCATCCATTGTCAAAACTTTCTGACATCATTTGCTAGTTTTTAGTCATTTACCGATTTGTGTAGAGAGCTAAATGACTGTGAAATTGAAAATCACTACAAAATGAACTCTCAAAATGTCGAAACTTGGCATGGTCTCATCATTTCACCCAAAAAGTATGTCCAAATGAGTAGAGAGGATTACGGCAAAAACTGGACGCACTTCGTGTACAAACTGGACAATCTCTTTCGGAGTATCAGGGTTTCGGACGAGAACTCATCTGTTACACTGGCACTTCATTTTTTTTACACTTATTACAACTCTAGACTTTTTTGCGTTCCGTACGCACCATTCAAAGCGACGTCATAAATTTTCAACACTTTCTGACATCATTTGCTATTTTTCAGTCATTTACCGATTTGTTTAGAGAGCTAAATGACCGTGAAATTGAAAATCACTACAAAATGAACTCTGAAAATGTCGAACTTGGCATGGTATCATCATTTCACCCACATAGGATGTGCAAAAGAGTAGAGAGGGTTACGGCAAAAACTGGACGCACTTCGTGTACAAACTGGACAATCTCTTTCGAAGTATCAGGCTTTCTGAAGAGAACTCATCTGTTACATGGGCACTTGATTTTTTAAACTTATTATAACTCCAAACTTTTTTGCATTCCGTACAGACCATTCAAAGCGACGTAATCCATTTTCAAAACTTTCTGACATCATTTGCTATTTTTTAGTCATTTACCGATTTGTTTAGAGAGCTAAATGACCGTGAAATTGAAAATCACTACAAAATGAACTCTGAAAATGTCGAAACTTGGCATGGTATCATCATTTCACCCACATAGTATGTCCAAAAGAGTAGAGAGGATTACGGCAAAAACTGGACGCACTTCGTGTACAAACTGGACAATCTCTTTCGGAGTATGATGGTTTCGGACGAGAACTCATCTATTACACTGGCACTTCATTTTTTGAAACTTATTACAACTCTAGACTTTTTTGCGTTCCGTACGCACCATTCAAAGCGACGTCATCAATTTTCAACACTTTCTGACACCATTTGCTATTTTTCAGTTATTTACCGATTTGTTTAGAGAGCTAAATGACCGTGAAATTGAAAATCACTACAAAATGAACTCTGAAAATGTCGAAACTTGGCATGGTATCATCATTTCACCCACATAGGATGTGCAAAAGAGTAGAGAGGGTTACGGCAAAAACTGGACGCACTTCGTGTACAAACTGGACAATCTCTTTCGAAGTATTAGGGTTTCTGACGAGAACTCATCTGTTACATGGGCACTTCATTTTTTAAACTTATTACAACTCCAGACTTTTTTGCGTTCCGTACACACCATTCAAAGCGACGTCATCCATTTTCAAAACTTTCTGACATCATTTGCTATTTTTTAGTCATTTACCGATTTGTTTAGAGAGCTAAATGACCGTGAAACTGAAAATCACTACAAAATGAACTCTGAAAATGTCGAAACTTGGCATGGTATCATCATTTCACCCACATAGTATGTCCAAAAGAGTAGAGAGGATTATGGCAAAAACTGGACGCACTTCGTGTACAAACTGGACAATCTCTTTCGGAGTATCAGGGTTTCGGACGAGAACTCATCTGTTACACTGGCACTTCATTTTTTTAAACTTATTACAACTCTAGACTTTTTTTCGTTCCGTATGCACCATTCAAAGCGACGTCATCAATTGTCAACAGTTTCTGACATCATTTGCTATTTTTCAGTCATTTACCAATTTGTTTATTGAGCTAGATGACCGTGAAATTGAAAATCACTACAAAATGAACTCTGAAAATGTCGAAACTTGGCATGGTATCATCATTTCACCCACATAGGATGTGCAAAAGAGTAGAGAGGGTTACGGTAAAAACTGGACGCACTTTGTGTACAAACTGGACAATCTCTTTCGAAGTATCAGGGTTTCTGACGAGAACCCATCTGTTACATGGGCACTTCATTTTTTAAACTTATTACAACTCCAGACTTTTTTGCGTTCCGTACACACCATTCAAAGCGACGTCATCCATTGTCAAAACTTTCTGACATCATTTGCTATTTTTTAGTCATTTACCGATTTGTTTAGAGAGCTAAATGACTGTGAAATTGAAAATCACTACAAAATGAACTCTGAAAATGTCGAAACATGGCATGGTGTCATCATTTCACCCACATAGCATGTGCAAAAGAGTAGAGAGGGTTACGGAAAAAACTGGACGCACTTCGTGTACAAACTGGACAATCTCTTTCGGAGTATCAGGGTTTCGGACGAGAACTCATCTGTTTCACTAGCACTTCATTTTTTTAAACTTATTACAACTCTAGACTTTTTGCGTTCCGTACGCACCATTCAAAGCGACGTCATCAATTTTCAACACTTTCTGACATCATTTGCTATTTTTCAGTCATTTACCGATTTGTTTAGAGAGCTAAATAACCGTCAAATTGAAAATCACTACAAAATGAACTCTGAAAATGTCGAAACTTGGCATGGTATCATCATTTCACCCACATAGCATGTGCAAAAGAGTAGAGAGGGTTACGGCAAAAACTGGACGCACTTCGTGTACAAACTGGACAATCTCTTTCGGAGTATCAGGGTTTCGGACGAGAACTCATCTGTTACACTGGCACTTCATTTTTTTAAACTTATTACAACTCTAGACTTTTTTGCGTTCCGTATGCACTATTCAAAGCGACGTCATCAATTGTCAACACTTTCTGACATCATTTGCTATTTTTCAGTCATTTACCGATTTGTTTAGAGAGCTAAATGACCGTGAAATTGAAAATCACTACAAAATGAACTCTGAAAATGTCGAAACTTGGCATGGTATCATCATTTCACCCACATAGGATGTGCAAAAGAGTAGAGAGGGTTACGGCAAAAACTGGACGCACTTCGTGTACAAACTGGACAGTCTCTTTCGAAGTATCAGGCTTTCTGAAGAGAACTCATCTGTTACATGGGCACTTGATTTTTTAAACTTATTATAACTCCAAACTTTTTTGCATTCCGTACAGACCATTCAAAGCGACGTAATCCATTTTCAAAACTTTCTGACATCATTTGCTATTTTTTAGTCATTTACCGATTTGTTTAGAGAGCTAAATGACCGTGAAATTGAAAATCACTACAAAATGAACTCTGAAAATGTCGAAACTTGGCATGGTATCATCATTTCACCCACATAGTATGTCCAAAAGAGTAGAGAGGATTACGGCAAAAACTGGACGCACTTCGTGTACAAACTGGACAATCTCTTTCGGAGTATCATGGTTTCGGACGAGAACTCATCTATTACACTGGCACTTCATTTTTTGAAACTTATTACAACTCTAGACTTTTTTGCGTTCCGTACGCACCATTCAAAGCGACGTCATCAATTTTCAACACTTTCTGACACCATTTGCTATTTTTCAGTTATTTACCGATTTGTTTAGAGAGCTAAATGACCGTGAAATTGAAAATCACTACAAAATGAACTCTGAAAATGTCGAAACTTGGCATGGTATCATCATTTCACCCACATAGGATGTGCAAATGAGTAGAGAGGGTTACGGCAAAAACTGGACGCACTTCGTGTACAAACTGGACAATCTCTTTCGAAGTATTAGGGTTTCTGACGAGAACTCATCTGTTACATGGGCACTTCATTTTTTAAACTTATTACAACTCCAGACTTTTTTGCGTTCCGTACACACCATTCAAAGCGACGTCATCCATTTTCAAAACTTTCTGACATCATTTGCTATTTTTTAGTCATTTACCGATTTGTTTAGAGAGCTAAATGACCGTGAAACTGAAAATCACTACAAAATGAACTCTGAAAATGTCGAAACTTGGCATGGTATCATCATTTCACCCACATAGTATGTCCAAAAGAGTAGAGAGGATTATGGCAAAAACTGGACGCACTTCGTGTACAAACTGGACAATCTCTTTCGGAGTATCAGGGTTTCGGACGAGAACTCATCTGTTACACTGGCACTTCATTTTTTTAAACTTATTACAACTCTAGACTTTTTTTCGTTCCGTATGCACCATTCAAAGCGACGTCATCAATTGTCAACAGTTTCTGACATCATTTGCTATTTTTCAGTCATTTACCAATTTGTTTAGAGAGCTAGATGACCGTGAAATTGAAAATCACTACAAAATGAACTCTGAAAATGTCGAAACTTGGCATGGTATCATCATTTCACCCACATAGGATGTGCAAAAGAGTAGAGAGGGTTACGGTAAAAACTGGACGCACTTTGTGTACAAACTGGACAATCTCTTTCGAAGTATCAGGGTTTCTGACGAGAACCCATCTGTTACATGGGCACTTCATTTTTTAAACTTATTACAACTCCAGACTTTTTTGCGTTCCGTACACACCATTCAAAGCGACGTCATCCATTGTCAAAACTTTCTGACATCATTTGCTATTTTTTAGTCATTTACCGATTTGTTTAGAGAGCTAAATGACTGTGAAATTGAAAATCACTACAAAATGAACTCTGAAAATGTCGAAACATGGCATGGTGTCATCATTTCACCCACATAGCATGTGCAAAAGAGTAGAGAGGGTTACGGAAAAAACTGGACGCACTTCGTGTACAAACTGGACAATCTCTTTCGGAGTATCAGGGTTTCGGACGAGAACTCATCTGTTTCACTAGCACTTCATTTTTTTAAACTTATTACAACTCTAGACTTTTTGCGTTCCGTACGCACCATTCAAAGCGACGTCATCAATTTTCAACACTTTCTGACATCATTTGCTATTTTTCAGTCATTTACCGATTTGTTTAGAGAGCTAAATAACCGTCAAATTGAAAATCACTACAAAATGAACTCTGAAAATGTCGAAACTTGGCATGGTATCATCATTTCACCCACATAGCATGTGCAAAAGAGTAGAGAGGGTTACGGCAAAAACTGGACGCACTTCGTGTACAAACTGGACAATCTCTTTCGGAGTATCAGGGTTTCGGACGAGAACTCATCTGTTACACTGGCACTTCATTTTTTTAAACTTATTACAACTCTAGACTTTTTTGCGTTCCGTATGCACTATTCAAAGCGACGTCATCAATTGTCAACACTTTCTGACATCATTTGCTATTTTTCAGTCATTTACCGATTTGTTTAGAGAGCTAAATGACCGTGAAATTGAAAATCACTACAAAATGAACTCTGAAAATGTCGAAACTTGGCATGGTATCATCATTTCACCCCCATAGGATGTGCAAAAGGGTACAGAGGGTTACGGTAAAAACTGGACGCACTTTGTGTACAAACTGGACAATCTCTTTCAAAGTATCAAGGTTTCTGACGAGAACTCATCTGTTACATGGGCACTTCATTTTTTAAACTTATTACAACTCCAGACTTTTTTGCGTTCCGTACACACCATTCAAATCGACGTCATCCATTTTCAAAACTTTCTGACATCATGTGCTATTTTTAGTCATTTACGATTTGTTTAGAGAGCTAAATGTCCGTGAAATTAAAAATCACTACAAAATGAACTCTGAAAATGTCGAAACTTGGCATGGTATCATCATTTCACCCACATAGCATGTGCAAAAGAGTAGAGAGGGTTACGGCAAAAAGTGGACGCACTTCGTGTACAAACTGGACAATCTCTTTTGGAGTATCAGGGATTCGGACGAGAACTCATCTATTACACTGGCACTTCATTTTTTGAAACTTATTACAACTCTAGGCTTTTTTCTGTTCCGTACGCACCATTCAAAGCGACGTCATCAATTTTCAACACTTTCTGACACCATTTGCTATTTTTCAGTTATTTACCGATTTGTGAAGAGAGCTAAATGACCGTGAAATTGAAAATCACTACAAAATGAACTTTGAAAATGTCGAAACTTGGCATGGTATCATCATTTCACCCACATAGGATGTGCAAAAGAGTAGAGAGGGTTACGGCAAAAGCTGGACGCACTTCGTGTACAAACTGGACAATCTCTTTCGAAGTATCAGGCTTTCTGAAGAGAACTCATCTGTTACATGGGCACTTGATTTTTTAAACTTATTATAACTCGAAACTTTTTTGCGTTCCGTACACACCATTCAAAGCGACGTAATCCATTTTCAAAACTTTCTAACATCATTTGCTATTTTTTAGTCATTTACCGATTTGTTTAGAGAGCTAAATGACTGTGAAATTGAAGATCACTACAAAATGAACTCTGAAAATGTCGAAACTTGGCATGGTGTCATCATTTCACCCACATAGCATGTGCAAAAGAGTAGAGAGGGTTACGGCAAAAACTTGACGCACTTCGTGTACAAAATGGACAATCTCTTTCGGAGTATCAGGGTTTCGGAGGAGAACTCATCTGTTACACTTGCACTTCATTTTTTTTAACTTATTACAACTCCCGAATTTTTTTGCGTTCCGTACGCACCATTCAAAGCGACGTAATCAATTCTCAACACTTTCTGACATCATTTGCTATTTTTCAGTCATTTATCGATTTGTTTAGAGAGCTAAATAACCGTGAAATTGAAAATCACTACAAAATGAACTTTGAAAATGTCGAAACTTGGCATGGTATCACCATTTCACCCACATAGCATGTGCAAAAGAGTAGAGAGGGTTACGGCAAAAACTGGACGCACTTCGTGTACAAACTGGACAATCTCTTTCGAAGTATCAGGGTTTCTGACGAGAACTCATCTGTTACATGGGCACTTCATTTTTTAAACTTATTACAACTCCAGACTTTTTTGCGTTCCGTACACACCATTCAAAGCGACGTCATCCATTTTCAAAACTTTCTGACACCATTTGCTATTTTTTAGTCATTTACCGATTTGTTTAGAGAGCTAAATGACCGTGAAATTGAAAATCACTACAAAATGAACTCTGAAAATGTCGAAACTTGGCATGGTATCATCATTTCACCCACATAGTATGTCCAAAAGAGTAGAGAGGATTACGGCAAAAACTGGACGCACTTCGTGTACAAACTGGACAATCTCTTTCGGAGTATCAGGGTTTCGGACGAGAACTCATCTATTACACTGGCACTTCATTTTTTAAAACGTATTACAACTCTAGACTTTTTTGCGTTCCGTACGCACCATTCAAAGCGACGTGATCAATTTTCAACACTTTCTGACACCATTTGCTATTTTTCAGTTATTTACCGATTTGTTTAGAGAGCTAAATGACCGTGAAATTGAAAATCACTACAAAATGAACTCTGAAAATGTCGAAACTTGGCATGGTATCATCATTTCAGCCACATAGGATCTGCAAAAGAGTAGAGAGGGTTACGGCAAAAACTGGACGCACTTCGTGTACAAACTGGACAATCTCTTTCGGAGTATCAGGGTTTCGGACGAGAACTCATCTATTACACTGGCACTTCATTTTTTAAAACTTATTACAACTCTAGACTTTTTTGCGTTCCGTACGCACCATTCAAAGCGACGTGATCAATTTTCAACACTTTCTGACACCATTTGCTATTTTTCAGTTATTTACCGATTTGTTTAGAGAGCTAAATGACCGTGAAATTGAAAATCACTACAAAATGAACTCTGAAAATGTCGAAACTTGGCATGGTATCATCATTTCAGCCACATAGGATCTGCAAAAGAGTAGAGAGGGTTACGGCAAAAACTGGACGCACTTCGTGTACAAACTGGACAATCTCTTTCGAAGTATCAGGGTTTCTGACGAGAACTCATCTGTTACATGGGCACTTCATTTTTTAAACTTATTACAACTCCAGACTTTTTTGCGTTCCGTACACACCATTCAAATCGACGTCATCCATTTTCAAAACTTTCTGACATCATTTGCTATTTTTTAGTCATTTACTGATTTGTTTAGAGAGCTAAATGACCGTGAAATTGAAAATCACTACTAAATGAACTCTGAAAATGTCGAAACTTGGCATGGTATCATTATTTCACCCACATAGTATGTCCAAAAGAGTAGAGAGGGTTACGGCAAAAACTGGACGCACTTCGTGTACAAACTGGACAATCTCTTTCGGAGTATCAGGGTTTCGGACGAGAACTCATCTGTTACACTGGCACTTCATTTTTTTAAACTTATTACAACTCTAGACTTTTTTGCGTTCCGTATGCACCATTCAAAGCGACGTCATCAATTGTCAACACTTTCTGACATCATTTGCTATTTTTCAGTCATTTACCAATTTTTTTAGAGAGCTAAATGACCGTGAAATTGAAAATCACTACAAAATGAACTCTGAAAATGTCGAAACTTAGCATGTTATCATCATTTTGCCCACATAGCATGTGCAAAAGAGTAGAGAGGGTTACGGCAAAAACTGGACGCGCTTCGTGTACAAACTGGACAATCTCTTTCGAAGTATCAGGGTTTCTGACGAGAACTCATCTGTTACATGGGCACTTCATTTTTTAAACTTATTAAAACTCCAGACTTTTTTGCGTTCCGTACACACCATTCAAATCGACGTCATCCATTTTCAAAATTTCTGACATCATTTGCTATTTTTCAGTCATTTACCGATTTGTTTAGAGAGCCAAATGACCGTGAAATTGAAAATCACTACAAAATGAACTCTGAAAATGTCAAAACTTGGCATGGTGTCATCATTTCACCCACATAGCATGTGCAAAAGAGTAGAGAGGGTTACGGAAAAAACTGGACGCACTTCATGTACAAACTTGACAACCTGTTTCGGAGTATCAGGCTTTCGGACGAGAACTCATCTGTTTCACTGGCACTTCATTTTTTTTAATTTATTACAACTCTAGACTTTTTTGCGTTCCGTACGCACCATTCAAAGCGACGTCATCAATTTTCAACACATTCTGACATCATTTGCTATTTTTCAGTCATTTATCGATTTGTTTAGAGAGCTAAATGACCGTGAAATTGAAAATCACTACAAAATGAAATCTGAAAATGTCGAAACTTGGCATGGTGTCATCATTTCACCCACATAGGATGTGCAAAAGAGTAGAGAGGGTTACGGCAAAAACTGGACGCACTTCGTGTACAAACTGGACAATCTCTTTCGGAGTATCAGGGTTTCGGACGAGAACTCATCTGTTTCACTGGCACTTCATTTTTTTTAACTTATTACAACTCTAGACTTTTTTGCGTTCCGTACGCACCATGCAAAGCGACGTCATCAATTTTCAACACTTTCTGACATCATTTGCTATTTTTCAGTCATTTACCGATTTGTTTAGAGAGCTAAATAACCGTGAAATTGAAAATCACTACAAAATGAACTATGAAAATGTCGAAACTTGGCATGGTATCATCATTTCACCCACATAGCATGTGCAAAAGAGTAGAGAGGGTTACGGCAAAAACTGGACGCACTTCGTGTACAAACTTGACAATCTCTTTCAAAGTATCAGGGTTTCTGACGAGAACTCATCTGTTACATGGGCACTTCATTTTTTAAACTTATTACAACTCCAGACTTTTTTGCGTTCCGTACACACCATTCAAAGCGACGTCATGCATTTTCAAAATTTCTTACATCATTTGCTATTTTTTAGTCATTTACCGATTTGTTTAGAGAGCTAAATGACCGTGAAATTGAAAATCACTACAAAATGAACTCTGAAAATGTCGAAACTTGGCATGGTATCATCCTTTCACCCACATAGCATGTGCAAAAGAGTAGAGAGGATTATGGAAAAAACTGGACGCACTTCATGTACAAACTGGATAATCTCTTTCGGAGTATCAGGGTTTCGGACGAGAACTCATCTGTTACACTGGCACTTCATTTTTTTAAACTTATTACAACTCTAGACTTTTTTGCGTTCCGTACGCACCATTCAAAGCGACGTCATCAATTTTCAACACTTTCTGACATCATTTGCTATTTTTCAGTCATTTACCGATTTGTTTAGAAAGCTAAATAACCGTGAAATTGAAAATCACTACAAAATGAACTCTGAAAATGTCGAAACTTGGCATGGTATCATCATTTCACGCACATAGGATGTGCAAAAGAGTAGAGAGGGTTACGGCAAAAACTGGACGCACTTCATGTACACACTGGACAATCTCTTTCGAAGTATCAGGGTTTCTGACGAGAACTCATCTGTTACATGGGCACTTCATTTTTTAAACTTATTACAACTCCACACTGTTTTGCGTTCTGTACACACCATTCAAATCGACATCATCCATTGTCAAAAATTTCTGACATCATTTGCTATTTTTTAGTCATTTACCGATTTGTTTAGAGAGCTAAATGACCGTGAAATTGAAAATCACTACAAAATGAACTCTGAAAATGTCGAAACTTGGCATGGTATCATCATTTCAGCCACATAGGATCTGCAAAAGAGTAGAGAGGGTTACGGCAAAAACTGGACGCACTTCGTGTACAAACTGGACAATCTCTTTCGAAGTATCAGGGTTTCTGACGAGAACTCATCTGTTACATGGGCACTTCATTTTTTAAACTTATTACAACTCCAGACTTTTTTGCGTTCCGTACACACCATTCAAATCGACGTCATCCATTTTCAAAACTTTCTGACATCATTTGCTATTTTTTAGTCATTTACTGATTTGTTTAGAGAGCTAAATGACCGTGAAATTGAAAATCACTACTAAATGAACTCTGAAAATGTCGAAACTTGGCATGGTATCATTATTTCACCCACATAGTATGTCCAAAAGAGTAGAGAGGGTTACGGCAAAAACTGGACGCACTTCGTGTACAAACTGGACAATCTCTTTCGGAGTATCAGGGTTTCGGACGAGAACTCATCTGTTACACTGGCACTTCATTTTTTTAAACTTATTACAACTCTAGACTTTTTTGCGTTCCGTATGCACCATTCAAAGCGACGTCATCAATTGTCAACACTTTCTGACATCATTTGCTATTTTTCAGTCATTTACCAATTTTTTTAGAGAGCTAAATGACCGTGAAATTGAAAATCACTACAAAATGAACTCTGAAAATTTCGAAACTTGGCATGTTATCATCATTTTGCCCACATAGCATGTGCAAAAGAGTAGAGAGGGTTACGGCAAAAACTGGACGCGCTTCGTGTACAAACTGGACAATCTCTTTCGAAGTATCAGGGTTTCTGACGAGAACTCATCTGTTACATGGGCACTTCATTTTTTAAACTTATTAAAACTCCAGACTTTTTTGCGTTCCGTACACACCATTCAAATCGACGTCATCCATTTTCAAAATTTCTGACATCATTTGCTATTTTTCAGTCATTTACCGATTTGTTTAGTGAGCCAAATGACCGTGAAATTGAAAATCACTACAAAATGAACTCTGAAAATGTCAAAACTTGGCATGGTGTCATCATTTCACCCACATAGCATGTGCAAAAGAGTAGAGAGGGTTACGGAAAAAACTGGACGCACTTCATGTACAAACTTGACAACCTGTTTCGGAGTATCAGGCTTTCGGACGAGAACTCATCTGTTTCACTGGCACTTCATTTTTTTTAATTTATTACAACTCTAGACTTTTTTGCGTTCCGTACGCACCATTCAAAGCGACGTCATCAATTTTCAACACATTCTGACATCATTTGCTATTTTTCAGTCATTTATCGATTTGTTTATAGAGCTAAATGACCGTGAAATTGAAAATCACTACAAAATGAAATCTGAAAATGTCGAAACTTGGCATGGTGTCATCATTTCACCCACATAGGATGTGCAAAAGAGTAGAGAGGGCTACGGCAAAAACTGGACGCACTTCGTGTACAAACTGGACAATCTCTTTCGGAGTATCAGGGTTTCGGACGAGAACTCATCTGTTTCACTGGCACTTCATTTTTTTTAACTTATTACAACTCTAGACTTTTTTGCGTTCCGTACGCACCATGCAAAGCGACGTCATCAATTTTCAACACTTTCTGACATCATTTGCTATTTTTCAGTCATTTACCGATTTGTTTAGAGAGCTAAATAACCGTGAAATTGAAAATCACTACAAAATGAACTATGAAAATGTCGAAACTTGGCATGGTATCATCATTTCACCCACATAGCATGTGCAAAAGAGTAGAGAGGGTTACGGCAAAAACTGGACGCACTTCGTGTACAAACTTGACAATCTCTTTCAAAATATAAGGGTTTCTGACGAGAACTCATCTGTTACATGGGCACTTCATTTTTTAAACTTATTACAACTCCAGACTTTTTTGCGTTCCGTACACACCATTCAAAGCGACGTCATGCATTTTCAAAATTTCTTACATCATTTGCTATTTTTTAGTCATTTACCGATTTGTTTAGAGAGCTAAATGACCGTGAAATTGAAAATCACTACAAAATGAACTCTGAAAATGTCGAAACTTGGCATGGTATCATCCTTTCACCCACATAGCATGTGCAAAAGAGTAGAGAGGATTATGGAAAAAACTGGACGCACTTCATGTACAAACTGGATAATCTCTTTCGGAGTATCAGGGTTTCGGACGAGAACTCATCTGTTACACTGGCACTTCATTTTTTTAAACTTATTACAACTCTAGACTTTTTTGCGTTCCGTACGCACCATTCAAAGCGACGTCATCAATTTTCAACACTTTCTGACATCATTTGCTATTTTTCAGTCATTTACCGATTTGTTTAGAAAGCTAAATAACCGTGAAATTGAAAATCACTACAAAATGAACTCTGAAAATGTCGAAACTTGGCATGGTATCATCATTTCACGCACATAGGATGTGCAAAAGAGTAGAGAGGGTTACGGCAAAAACTGGACGCACTTCATGTACACACTGGACAATCTCTTTCGAAGTATCAGGGTTTCTGACGAGAACTCATCTGTTACATGGGCACTTCATTTTTTAAACTTATTACAACTCCACACTGTTTTGCGTTCCGTACACACCATTCAAATCGACATCATCCATTGTCAAAAATTTCTGACATCATTTGCTATTTTTTAGTCATTTACCGATTTGTTTAGAGAGCTAAATGACCGTGAAATTGAAAATCACTACAAAATGAACTCTGAAAAGTTCGAAACTTGGCATGGTGTCATCATTTCACCCACATAGCATGTGCGAAAGAGTAGAGAGGGTTACGGCAAAAACTGGACGCACCTCGTGTACAAACTGGACAATCTCTTTCGGAGTATCAGGGTTTCGGACGAGAACTCATCTGTTTCACTGGCACTTCATTTTTTTAACTTATTACAACTCTAGACTTTTTTGCGTTCCGTACGCACCATTCAAAGCGACGTCATCAATTTTCAACACTTTCTGACATCATTTGCTATTTTTCAGTCATTTACCGATTTGTTTAGAGAGCTAAATAACCGTGAAATTGAAAATCACTACAAAATGAACTCTGAAAATGTCGAAACTTGGCATGGTATCATCATTTCACCCACATAGCATGTGCAAAAGAGTAGAGAGGGTTACGGTAAAAACTGGACGCACTTCGTGTACAAACTGGACAATCTCTTTCGAAGTATCAGGGTTTCTGACGAGAACTCATCTGTTACACTGGCACTTCATTTTTTTTAACTTATTACAACTCTAGACATTTTTGCGTTCCGTACGCACCATTCAAAATGACGTCATCAATTTTCAACACTTTCTGACATCGTTTACTATTTTTCAGTCATTTACCGATTTGTTTAGAGAGCTAAATGACCGTGAAATTGAAAATCACTACAAAATGAACTCTGAAAATGTCGAAACTTGGCATGGTATCATCATTTCACCCACATAGCATGTGCAAAAGAGTAGAGAGGGTTACGGCAAAAACTGGACGCACTTCGTGTACAAACTGGACAATCTCTTTCGAAGTATGAGCGTTTCTGACGAGAACTCATCTGTTACAGGGGCACTTCATTTTTTAAACTTACTACAACTCCAGACTTTTTTGCGTTCCGTACACACCATTCAAATCGACGTCATCCATTTTCAAAACTTTCTGACATCATTTGCTATTTTTTAGTCATTTACCGATTTGTTTAGAGAGCTAAATGACCGTGAAATTGAAAATCACTACAAAATGAACTCCGAAAATGTCGAAACTTGGCATGGTATCATCATTTCACCCACATAGCATGTGCAAAAGAGTAGAGAGGGTTACGGCAAAAACTGGACGCACTTCGTGTACAAACTGGATAATCTCTTTCGGAGTATCAGGGTTTCGGACGAGAACTCATCTGTTACACTGGCACTTTATTTTTTTAAACATATCACAACTCTAGACTTTTTTGCGTTCCGTACGCACCATTCAAAGCGACGTCATCAATTTTCAACACTTTCTGACAACGTTTACTATTTTTCAGTCATTTACCGATTTGTTTAGAGAGCTAAATGACCGTGAAATTGCAAATCACTACAAAATGAACTCTGAAAATGTCGAAACTTGGCATGGTATCATCATTTCACCCACATAGCATGTGCAAAAGAGTAGAGAGGGTTACGGCAAAAACTGGACGCACTTCGTGTACAAACTGGACAATCTCTTTCGAAGTATCATGGTTTCTGACGAGAACTCATCTATTACACTGGCACTTCATTTTTTTAACTTATTACAACTCTAGACATTTTTGCGTTCCGTACGCACCATTCAAAATGACGTCATCAATTTTCAACACTTTCTGACATCGTTTACTATTTTTCAGTCATTTACCGATTTGTTTAGAGAGCTAAATGACCGTGAAATTGAAAATCACTACAAAATGAACTCTGAAAATGTCGAAACTTGGCATGGTATCATCATTTCACCCACATAGCATGTGCGAAAGAGTAGAGAGGGTTACGGCAAAAACTGGACGCACTTCGTGTACAAACTGGACAATCTCTTTCGAAGTATGAGCGTTTCTGACGAGAACTCATCTGTTACAGGGGCACATCATTTTTTAAACTTACTACAACTCCAGACTTTTTTGCGTTCCGTACACACCATTCAAATCGACGTCATCCATTTTCAAAACTTTCTGACATCATTTGCTATTTTTTAGTCATTTACCGATTTGTTTAGACAGCTAAATGACCGTGAAATTGAAAATCACTACAAAATGAACTCCGAAAATGTCGAAACTTGGCATGGTATCATCATTTCACCCACATAGCATGTGCAAAAGAGTAGAGAGGGTTACGGCAAAAACTGGACGCACTTCGTGTACAAACTGGATAATCTCTTTCGGAGTATCAGGGTTTCGGACGAGAACTCATCTGTTACACTGGCACTTCATTTTTTTAAACATATTACAACTCTAGACTTTTTTGCGTTCCGTACGCACCATTCGAAGCGACGTCATCAATTTTCAACACTTTCTGACATCGTTTACTATTTTTCAGTCATTTACCGATTTGTTTAGAGAGCTAAATGACCGTGAAATTGAAAATCACTACAAAATGAACTCTGAAAATGTCGAAACTTGGCATGGTATCATCATTTCACCCACATAGCATGTGCAAAAGAGTAGAGAGGGTTAGGGCAAAAACTGGACGCACTTCGTGTACAAACTTGACAATCTCTTTCAAAGTATCAGGGTTTCTGACGAGAACTCATCTGTTACATGGGCACTTCATTTTTTAAACTTATTACAACTCCAGACTTTTTTGCGTTCCGTACACACCATTCAAAGCGACGTCATCCATTTTCAAAATTTCTGACATCATTTGCTATTTTTAGTCATTTACCGATTTGTTTAGAGAGCTAAATGACCGTGAAATTCAAAATCACTACAAAATGAACTCTGAAAATGTCGAAACTTGGCATGGTATCATCCTTTCACCCACATAGCATGTGCAAAAGAGTAGAGAGGATTATGGAAAAAACTGGACGCACTTCATGTACAAACTAGACAATCTCTTTCGGAGTATCAGGGTTTCGGACGAGAACTCATCTGTTACACTGGCACTTCATTTCTTTAAACTTATTAGAACTATAGACTTTTTGCGTTCCGTACGCACCATTCAAAGCGACGTCATCAATTTTCAACTCTTTCTGACATCATTTGCTATTTTTCAGTCATTTACCGATTTGTTTAGAGAGCTAAATGACCGTGAAATTGAAAATCACTAGAAAATGAACTCTTAAAATGTCGAAACTTGGCATGGTATCATCATTTCACCCACATAGGATGTGCAAAAGAGTAGAGAGGGTTACGGCAAAAACTGGACGCACTTCGTGTACACACTGGACAATCTCTTTCGAAGTATCAGGGTTTCTGACGAGAACTCATCTGTTACATGGGCACTTCATTTTTTAAACTTATTACAACTCCAGACTTTTTTGCGTTCCATACACACCATTCAAAGTGACGTCATCCATTGTCAAAACTTTCTGACATCATTTGCTATTTTTTAGTCATTTACCTATTTGTGTAGAGAGCTAAATGACCGTGAAATTGAAAATCACTACAAAATGAAATCTGAAAATGTCGAAACTTGGCATGGTATCATCATTTCACCCACATAGGATGTCCAAAAGAGTAGAGAGGATTATGGCAAAAACTGGACGCACTTCATGTACAAACTGGACAATCTCTTTCGGAGTATCAGGGTTTTGGACGAGAACTCATCTGTTACACTGGCACTTCATTTTTTTAACTTATTACAACTCTAGACATTTTTGCGTTCCGTACGCACCATTCAAAACGACGTCATCAATTTTCAACACTTTCTGACATCGTTTGCTATTTTTCAGTCATTTACCGATTTGTTTAGAGAGCTAAATGACCGTGAAATTGAAAATCACTACAAAATGAACTCTGAAAATGTCGAAACTTGGCATGGTGTCATCATTTCACCCACATAGGATGTCCAAAAGAGTAGAGAGGATTATGGCAAAAACTGGACGCACTTCATGTACAAACTGGACAATCTCTTTCGGAGTATCAGGGTTTCGGACGAGAACTCATCTGTTACACTGGCACTTCATTTTTCTTAACTTATTACAACTCTAGACATTTTTGCGTTCCGTACGCACCATTCAAAATGACGTCATCAATTTTCAACACTTTCTGACATCGTTTACTATTTTTCAGTCATTTACCGATTTGTTTAGAGAGCTAAATGACCGTGAAATTGAAAATCACTACAAAATGAACTCTGAAAATGTCGAAACTTGGCATGGTATCATCATTTCACCCACATAGCATGTGCAAAAGAGTAGAGAGGGTTACGGCAAAAACTGGACGCACTTCGTGTACAAACTGGACAATCTCTTTCGAAGTATGAGCGTTTCTGACGAGAACTCATCTGTTACAGGGGCACTTCATTTTTTAAACTTACTACAACTCCAGACTTTTTTGCGTTCCGTACACACCATTCAAATCGACGTCATCCATTTTCAAAACTTTCAGACATCATTTGCTATTTTTTAGTCATTTACCGATTTGTTTAGAGAGCTAAATGACCGTGAAATTGAAAATCACTACAAAATGAACTCCGAAAATGTCGAAACATGGCATGGTATCATCATTTCACCCACATAGCATGTGCAAAAGAGTAGAGAGGGTTACGGCAAAAACTGGACGCACTTCGTGTACAAACTGGATAATCTCTTTCGGAGTATCAGGGTTTCGGACGAGAACTCATCTGTTACACTGGCACTTCATTTTTTTAAACATATTACAACTCTAGACTTTTTTGCGTTCCGTACGCACCATTCAAAGCGACGTCATCAATTTTCAACACTTTCTGACATCGTTTACTATTTTTCAGTCATTTACCGATTTGTTTAGAGAGCTAAATGACCGTGAAATTGAAAATCACTACAAAATGAACTCTGAAAATGTCGAAACTTGGCATGGTATCATCATTTCACCCACATAGCATGTGCAAAAGAGTAGAGAGGGTTAGGGCAAAAACTGGACGCACTTCGTGTACAAACTGGACAATCTCTTTCGAAGTATCAGCGTTTCTGACGAGAACTCATCTGTTACAAGGGCACTTCATTTTTTAAACTTACTACAACTCCAGACTTTTTTGCGTTCCGTACACACCATTCAAATCGACGTCATCCATTTTCAATACTTTCTGACATCGTTTGCTATTTTTCAGTCATTTACCGATTTGTTTAGAGAGCTAAATGACCGTGAAATTGAAAATCACTACAAAATGAACTCTGAAAATGTCGAAACTTGGCATGGTATCATCATTTCACCCACATAGCATGTGCAAAAGAGTAGAGAGGGTTATGGCAAAAACTGGACGCACTTCGTGTACAAACTGGACAATCTCTTTCGAAGTATCAGCGTTTTTGACGAGAACTCATCTGTTACATTGGCACTTCATTTTTTAAACTTGCTACAACTCCAGACTTTTTTGCGTTCCGTACACACCATTCAAATCGACGTCATCCATTTTCAAAACTTTCTGACATCATTTGCTATTTTTTAGTCATTTACCGATTTGTTTAGAGAGCTAAATGACCGTGAAATTGAAAATCACTACAAAACGAACTCTGAAAATGTCGAAACTTGGCATGGTATCATCATTTCACCCACATAGCATGTGCAAAAGAGTAGAGAGGGTTACGGCAAAAACTGGACGCACTTCGGGTACAAAGTGGACAATCTCTTTCGGAGTATCACGGTTTCGGACGAGAACTCATCTGTTACACTGGCACTTCATTTTTTTAAACTTATTACAACTCCAGACTTTTTTGCGTTCCGTACACACCATTCAAAGCGACGTCATCCATTGTCAAAACTTTCTGACATCATTTGCTATTTTTAGTCATTTACCTATTTGTGTAGAGAGCTAAATGACCGTGAAATTGAAAATCACTACAAAATGAACTCTGAAAATGTCGAAACTTGGCATGGTGTCATCATTTCACCCACATAGGATGTCCAAAAGAGTAGAGAGGATTATGGCAAAAACTGGACGCACTTCATGAACAAACTGGACAATCTCTTTCGGAGTATCAGGGTTTCGGACGAGAACTCATCTGTTACACTGGCACTTCATTTTTTTAAACTTATTACAACTCTAGACTTTTTTGTGTTCCGTACGCACCATTCAAAGAGACATCATCAATTTTCAACACTTTCTGACATCATTTGCTATTTTCAGTCATTTACCGATTTGTTTAGAGAGCTAAATGACCGTGAAATTGAAAATCACTACAAAATGAACTCTGAAAATGTCGAAACTTGGCATGGTATCATCATTTCACCGACATAGCATGTCCAAAAGAGAAGAGAGGGTTAGGGCAAAAACTGGACGCACTTCGTGTACAAAATGGACAATCTCCTTCGGAGTATCAGGGTTTCGGACGAGAACTCATCCGTTACACTGGCACTTCATTTTTTTTAAACTTATTACAACTCTAGACTTTTTTGCGTTCCGTACGCACCATTCAATGAGACGTCATCAATTTTCAACACTTTCTGACATCATTTGCTATTTTTCAGTCATTTACCAATTTGTTTAGAGAGCTAAATGACCGTGAAATTGAAAATCACTACAAAATGAACTCTGAAAATGTCGAAACTTGGCATGGTATCATCATTTCACCCACATAGGATGTGCAAAACAGTAGAGAGGGTTACGGCAAAAACTGGACGCACTTCGTGTACAAACCGGACAATCTCTTTCGAAGTATCAGGGTTTCTGAGGAGAACTCATCTGTAACATGGGCACTTCATTTTTTAAACTTATTACAACTCCAGACTTTTTTGCGTTCCGTACACACCATTCAAAGCGACGTCATCCATTTTCAAAATTTCTGACATCATTTGCTATTTTTTAGTCATTTACCATTTGTTTAGAGAGCTAAATGACCATGAAATTGAAAATCACTACAAAATGAACTCTGAAAATCTCGAAACTTGGCATGGTATCATCATTTCACCCACATAGTATGTCCAAAAGAGTAGAGAGGATTATGGCAAAAACTGGACGCACTTCATGTACAAACTGGACAATCTCTTTCGGAGTATCAGGGTTTCGGACGAGAACTCATCTGTTACACTGGCACTTCATTTTTTTAAACTTATTACAACTCTAGACTTTTTTGCGTTCCGTACGCACCATTCAAAGCGACGTCATCAATTTTCAACACTTTCTGACATCATTTGCAATTTTTCAGTCATTTACCGATTTGTTTAGAGAGCTAAATGACCGTGAAATTGAAAGTCACTACAAAATGAACTCTGAAAATGTCGAAACTTGGCATGGTATCATCATTTCACCCACATAGGATGTGCAAAAGAGTAGAGAGGGTTACGGCAAACACTGGACGCACTTCGTGTACACACTGGACAATCTCTTTCGAAGTATCAGGGTTTCTAACGAGAACTCATCTGTTACATGGGCACTTCATTTTTTAAACTTATTACAACTCCAGACTTTTTTGCGTTCCGTACACACCATTCAAAGCGACGTCATCCCTTTTCAAAAATTTCTAACATCATTTGCTATTTTTTAGTCATTTACCGATTTGTTTAGAGAGCTAAATGACCGTGAAATTGAAAATCACTACAAAATGAAATCTGAAAATGTCGAAACTCGGCATGGTATCATCATTTGACCCACATAGCATGTGCAAAACAGTAGAGAGGGTTACGGCAAAAACTCGACGCACTTCGTGTACAAACTGGACAATCTCGTTCGGAGTATCAGGGTTTTGGACGAGAACTCATCTGCTACACTGGCACTTCATTTTTTTCAACTTATTACAACTCCAGAATTTTTTTGCGTTCCGTACGCACCATTCAAAGCGACATCATCAATTTTCAACACCTTCTGGCATCATTTGCTATTTTTCAGTCATTTACCGATTTCTTTAGAGAGCTAAATGACCCTGAAATTGAAAATCACTACAAAATGAACTCTGAAAATGTCGAAACTTGGCATGGTGTCATCATTTCACCCACATAGCATGTGCAAAAGAGTAGAGAGGGTTACGGCATAAACTGGACGCACTTCGTGTACAAACTGGACAATCTCCTTCGAAGTATCAGGGTTTCTGACGAGAACTCATCTGTTACATGGGCACTTCATTTTTTAAACTTATTACAACTCCAAACTTTTTTGCCTTCCGTACACACCATTCAAATCGACATCATCCATTTTGAAAACTTTCTGACATCATTTGCTATTTTTTAGTCATTTACCGATTTGTTTAGAGAGCTAAATGACCGTGAAATTGAAAATGACTACAAAATGAACTCTGAAAATGTCGAAACTTGGCATGGTGTCATCATTTCACCCACATAGCATGTGCAAAAGAGCAGAGAGGGTTACGGCAAAAACTGGATGCACTTCGTGTACAAACTGGACAATCTCTTTCAGAGTATCAGGGTTTCGGACGAGAACTCGTCTGTTACACTGGCACTTAATTTTTTTAAACTTATTACAACTCTAGACTTTTTTGCGTTCCGTACGCACCGTTCAAAGCGATCTCATCAATTTTCAACACTTTCTGACATCATTTGCTATTTTTCAGTCATTTACCGATTTGTTTAGAGAGGTAAATAACCGTGAAATTGAAAATCACTACAAAATAAACTCTGAAAATGTCGAAACTTGGCATGGTATCATCATTTCGCCCACATAGCATGTGCAAAAGAGTAGAGGGTTACGGCAAAAACTGGACGCACTTCGTGTACAAACTAGACAATCTCTTTCGAAGTATCAGGTTTTCTGACGAGAACTCATCTGTTACATGGGCACTTCATTTTTTAAACTTATTACAACTCCAGACTTTTTTGCGTTCCGTACACACCATTCAAAGCGACGTCATCCATTTTCAAAACTTTCTGACATCATTTGCTATTTTTTAGTCATTTACCGATTTGTTTAGAGAGCTAAATGACCGTGAAATTGAAAATCACTACAAAATGAACTCTGAAAATGTCGAAACTTGGCATGGTATCATCATTTCACCCACATAGCATGTCCAAAAGAGTAGAGAGGGTTACGGCAAAAACTGGACGCACTTCGTGTACAAAATGGACAATCTGTTTCGGAGTATCAGGGTTTCGGACGAGAACTCATCTGTTACACTGGCACTTCATTTTTTTAACTTATTACAACTCTAGACTTTTTTGCGTTCCGTACGCACCATTCAAAGCGAACTCATCAATTTTCAACCCTTTCTGACATCATTTGCTATTTTTCAGTCATTTACCGATTTGTTTAGAGAGCTAAATGACCGTGAAATTTAAAATCACTACAAAATGAACTCTGATAATGTCGAAACTTGGCATGGTATCATAATTTCACCCACATAGGATGTGCAAAAGAGTAGAGAGGGTTACGGCAAAAACTGGACGCACTTCGTGTACAAACTGGACAATCTCTTTCGAAGTATCAGGGTTTCTGACGAGAACTCATCTGTTACATGGGCACTTCATTTTTTAAACTTATTACAACTCCAGACTTTTTTGCGTTCCGTACACACCATTCAAAGCGACGTCATCCATTTTCAAAATTTCTGACATCATTTGCTATTTTTCAGTCATTTACCGATTTGTTTAGAGAGCTAAATGACCATGAAATTGAAAATCACTACAAAATGAACTCTGAAAATGTCGAAACATGGCATGGTATCATCATTTCACCCACATAGTATGTCCAAAAGAGTAGAGAGGATTATGGCAAAAATTGGACGCACTTCATGTACAAACTGGACAATCTCTTTCGGAGTATCAGGGTTTCGGACGAGAAGTCATCTGTTACACTGGCACTTCATTTTTTTAAACTTATTACAACTCTAGACTTTTTTGCGTTCCGTACGCACCATTCAAAGAGACGTCATCAATTTTCAACACTTTCTGACATCATTTGCAATTTTTCAGTCATTTACCGGTTTGTTTAGAGAGCTAAATGACCGTGAAATTGAAAATCACTACAAAATGAACTCTGAAAATGTCGAAACTTGGCATGGCATCATCATTTCACCCACATAGGATGTGCAAAAGAGTAGAGAGGGTTACGGCAAAAACTGGACGCACTTCGTGTACAAACTAGACAATCTCTTTCGAAGCATCAGGGTTTCTGAGGAGAACTCATCTGTTACATGGGCACTTCATTTATTAAACTTATTACAACTCCAGACTTTTTTGCGTTCCGTACACACCATTCAAAGCGACGTCATCCATTTTCAAAATTTCTGACATCATTTGCTATTTTTTTAGTCATTTACCGATTTGTTTAGAGAGCTAAATGACCATGAAATTGAAAATCACTACAAAATGAACTCTGAAAATGTCAAAACTTGGCATGGTATCATCATTTCACCCACATAGTATGTCCGAAAGAGTAGAGAGGATTATGGCAAAAACTGGACGCACTTCATGTACAAACTGGACAATCTCTTTCGGAGTATCAGGGTTTCGGACGAGAACTCATCTGTTACACTGGCACTTCATTTTTTTAAACTTATTACAACTCTAGACTTTTTTGCGTTCCATACGCACCATTCAAAGCGACGTCATCAATTTTCAACACTTTCTGACATCATTTGCTATTTTTCAGTCATTTACCGATTTGTTTAGAGAGCTAAATGACCGTGAAATTGAAAATCACTACAAAATGAACTCTGAAAATGTCGAAACTTGGCATGGTTTCATCATTTCACCCACATAGGATGTGCAAAAGAGTAGAGAGGGTTACGACAAAAACTGGACGCACTTCGTGTACACACTGGACAATCTCTATCGAAGTATCAGGGTTTCTGATGAGAACTCATCTGTTACACTGGCACTTCATTTTTTGAAACTTATTACAACTCTAGACTTTTTTGCGTTCCGTACGCACCATTCAAAGCGACGTCATCAATTTTCAACACTTTCTGACACTATTTGCTATTTTTCAGTTATTTACCGATTTGTTTAGAGAGCTAAATGACCGTGAAATTGAAAATCACTACAAAATGAACTCTGAAAATGTCGAAACTTGGCATGGTATCATCATTTCACCCACATAGGATGTGCAAAAGAGTAGAGAGGGTTACGGCAAAAACTGGACGCACTTCGTGTACAAACTGGACAATCTCTTTCGAAGTATCAGGGTTTCTGACGAGAACTCATCTGTTACATGGGCACTTCATTTTTTAAACTTATTACAACTCCAGACTTTTTTGCGTTCCGTACACACCATTCAAATCAACGTCATCCATTTTCAAAACTTTCTGACATCATTTGCTATTTTTTAGTCATTTACCGATTTGTTTAGAGAGCTAAATGACCGTGAAATTGAAAATCACTACAAAATGTACTCTGAAAATGTCGAAACTTGGCATGGTATCATCATTTCACCCACATAGTATGTCCAAAAGAGTAGAGAGGATTACGGCAAAAACTGGACGCACTTCATGTACAAACTGGACAATCTCTTTCGGAGTATCAGGGTTTCGGACGAGAACACATCTATTACACTGGCACTTCATTTTTTGAAACTTATTACAACTCTAGACTTTTTTGTGTTCCGTACGAACCATTCAAAGCGACGTCATCAATTTTCAACACTTTCTGACACCATTTGCTATTTTTAGTTCTTTAGCGATTTGTTTAGAGAGCTAAATGACCGTGAAATTGAAAATCACTACAAAATGAAGTCTGAAAATGTCGAAACTTGGCATGGTATCATCATTTCACCCACATAGGATGTGCAAAAGAGTAGAGAGGGTTACGGCAAAAACTGGACGCACTTCGTGTACAAACTGGACAATCTCTTTCGAAGTATCAGGGTTTCTGACGAGAACTCATCTGTTACATGGGCACTTCATTTTTTAAACTTATTACAACTCCAAACTTTTTTGCGTTCCGTACACACCATTCAAAGCGACGTCATCCATTTTCAAAACTTTCTGACATCATTTGCTATTTTTTAGTCATTTACCGATTTGTTTAGAGAGCTAAATGACCGTGAAATTGAAAATACCTACAAAATGAACTCTGAAAATGTCGAAACTTGGCATGGTGTCCTCATTTCACCCACATAGCATGTGCAAAAGAGTAGAGAGGGTTACGGCAAAAACTGGACGCACTTCGTGTACAAACTGGACAATCTCTTTCGGAGTATCAGGGTTTTTCGGACGAGAACTCATCTGTTTCACTGGCACTTCATTTTTTTAAACTTATTACAACTGTAGACTTTTTTGCGTTCCGTACGCACCATTCAAAGCGACGTCATCAATTTTCAACACTTTCTGACATCATTTGCTATTTTTCAGTCATTTACCGATTTGTTTAGAGAGCTAAATAACCGTGAAATTGAAAATCACTACAAAATGAACTCTGAAAATGTCGAAACTTGGCATGGTATCATCATTTCACCCACATAGCATGTGCAAAAGAGTAGAGAGGGTTACTGCAAAAACTGGACGCACTTCGTGTACAAACTGGACAATCTCTTTCGAAGTATCAGGGTTTCTGACGAGAACTCATCTGTTACATGGGTACTTCATTTTTTAAACTTATTACAACTCCAGACTTTTTTGCGTTCCGTACACACCATTCAAATCGACGTCATCCATTTTCAAAACTTTCTGACATCATTTGCTATTTTTTAGTCATTTACCGATTTGTTTAGAGAGCTAAATGACCGTGAAATTGAAAATCACTACCAAATGAACTCTGAAAATGTCGAAACTTGGCATCGTATCATCATTTCACCCACATAGTATGTCCAAAAGAGTAGAGAGGATTACGACAAAAACTGGACGCACTTCGTGTACAAACTGGACAATCTCTTTCGGAGTATCATGGTTTCGGACGAGAACTCATCTATTACACTGGCACTTCATTTATTGAAACTTATTACAACTCTAGAATTTTTTGCGTTCCGTACGCACCATTCAAAGCGACGTCATCAATTTTCAACACTTTCTGACACCATTTGCTATTTTTCAGTTATTTACCGATTTGTTTAGAGAGCTAAATGACCGTGAAATTGAAAATCACTACAAAATGAACTCTGAAAATGTCGAAACTTGGCATGGTATCATCATTTCACCCACATAGGATGTGCAAAAGAGTAGAGAGGGTTACGGCCAAAACTGGACGCACTTCGTGTACAAAGTGGACAATCTCTTTCGAAGTATCAGGGTTTCTGACGAGAACTCATCTGTTACATGGGCACTTCATTTTTTAAACTTATTACAACTCCAAACTTTTTTGCGTTCCGTACACACCATTCAAAGCGACGTCATCCATTTTCAAAACTTTCTGACATCATTTGCTATTTTTTAGTCATTTACCGATTTGTTTAGAGAGCTAAATGACCGTGAAATTGAAAATCACTACAAAATGAACTCTGAAAATATCGAAACTTGGCATGGTGTCATCATTTCACCCACATAGCATGTGCAAAAGAGTAGAGAGGGTTACGGCAAAAACTGGACGCACTTCGTGTACAAACTGGACAATCTCTTTCGGAGTATCAGGGTTTCGGACGAGAACTCATCTGTTTCACTGGCACTTCATTTTTTTTTAAATTATTACAACTCTAGACTTTTTTGCGTTCCGTACGCACCATTCAAAGCGATGTCATCAATTTTCAACACTTTCTGACATCATTTGCTATTTTGCAGTCATTTACCGATTTGTTTAGAGAGCTAAATAACCGTGAAATTGAAAATCACTACAAAATGAACTCTGAAAATGTTGAAACATGGCATGGTATCATCATTTCACCCACATAGCATGTGCAAAAGAGTAGAGAGGGTTACGGCAAAAACTGGACGCACTTCGTGTACAAACTGGACAATCTCTTTCGAAGTATCAGGGTTTCTGACGAGAACTCATCTGTTACATGGGCACTTCATTTTTTAAACTTATTACAACTCCAGACTTTTTTGCGTTCCGTACACACCATTCAAATCGACGTCATCCATTTTCAAAACTTTCTGACATCATTTGCTATTTTTTAGTCATTTACCGATTTGTTTAGAGAGCTAAATGACCGTGAAATTGAAAATCACTACAAAATGAACTCTGAAAATGTCGAAACTTGGCATGGTATCATCATTTCACCCACATAGTATGTCCAAAAGAGTAGAGAGGATTACGACAAAAACTGGACGCACTTCGTGTACAAACTGGACAATCTCTTTCGGAGTATCAGGGTTTCGGACGAGAACTCATCTATTAAATTGGCACTTCATTTTTTGAAACTTATTACAACTCTAGAATTTTTTGCGTTCCGTACGCACCATTCAAAGCGACGTCATCAATTTTCAACACTTTCTGACACCATTTGCTATTTTTCAGTTATTTACCGATTTGTTTAGAGAGCTAAATGACCGTGAAATTGAAAATCACTACAAAATGAAGTCTGAAAATGTCGAAACTTGGCATGGTATCATCATTTCACCCACATAGGATGTGCAAAAGAGTAGAGAGGGTTACGGCAAAAACTTGACGCACTTCGTGTACAAACTGGACAATCTCTTTCGAAGTATCAGGGTTTCTGACGAGAACTCATCTGTTACATGGGCACTTCATTTTTTAAAGTTATTACAACTCCAAACTTTTTTGCGTTCCGTACACACCATTCAAAGCGACGTCATCCATTTTCAAAACTTTCTGACATCATTTGCTATTTTTTAGTCATTTACCGATTTGTTTAGAGAGCTAAATGACCGTGAAATTGAAAATCACTACAAAATGAACTCTGAAAATGTCGAAACTTGGCATGGTGTCATCATTTCACCCACATAGCATGTGCAAAAGAGTAGAGAGGGTTACGGCAAAAACTGGACGCACTTCGTGTACAAACTGGACAATCTCTTTCGGAGTATCAGGGTTTCGGACGAGAACTCATCTGTTTCACTGGCACTTCATTTTTTTTAAAATTATTACAACTCTAGACTTTTTTGCGTTCCGTATGCACCATTCAAAGCGACGTCATCAATTTTCAACACTTTCTGACATCATTTGCTATTTTTCAGTCATTTACCGATTTGTTTAGAGAGCTAAATAACCGTGAAATTGAAAATCACTACAAAGTGAACTCTGAAAATGTTGAAACATGGCATGGTATCATCATTTCACCCACATAGCATGTGCAAAAGAGTAGAGAGGGTTACGGCAAAAACTGGACGCACTTCGTGTACAAACTGGACAATCTCTTTCGAAGTATCAGGGTTTCTGACGAGAACTCATCTGTTACATCGGCACTTCATTTTTTAATCTTATTACAACTCCAGACTTTTTTGCGTTCCGTACACACCATTCAAATCGACGTCATCCATTTTCAAAACTTTCTGACATCATTTGCTATTTTTTAGTCATTTACCGATTTGTTTAGAGAGCTAAATGACCGTGAAATTGAAAATCACTACAAAATGAACTCTGAAAATGTCGAAACTTGGCATGGTATCATCATTTCACCCACATAGTATGTCCAAAAGAGTAGAGAGGATTACGACAAAAACTGGACGCACTTCGTGTACAAACTGGACAATCTCTTTCGGAGTATCAGGGTTTCGGACAAGAACTCATCTATTAAACTGGCACTTCATTTTTTGAAACTTATTACAACTCTAGAATTTTTTGCGTTCCGTACGCACCATTCAAAGCGACGTCATCAATTTTCAACACTTTCTGACACCATTTGCTATTTTTCAGTTATTTACCAATTTGTGTAGAGAGCTAAATGACCGTGAAATTGAAAATCACTACAAAATGAAGTCTGAAAATGTCGAAACTTGGCATGGTATCATCATTTCACCCACATAGGATGTGCAAAAGAGTAGAGAGGGTTACGGCAAAAACTGGACGCACTTCGTGTACAAACTGGACAATCTCTTTCGAAGTATCAGGGTTTCTGACGAGAACACATCTGTTACATGGGCACTTCATTTTTTAAACTTATTACAACTCCAAACTTTTTTGCGTTCCGTACACACCATTCAAAGCGACGTCATCCATTTTCAAAACTTTCTGACATCATTTGCTATTTTTTAGTCATTTACCGATTTGTTTAGAGAGCTAAATGACCGTGAAATTGAAAATCACTACAAAATGAACTCTGAAAATGTCGAAACTTGGCATGGTGTCATCATTTCACCCACATAGCATGTGCAAAAGAGTAGAGAGGGTTACGGCAAAAACTGGACGCACTTCGTGTACAAACTGGACAATCTCTTTCGGAGTATCAGGGTTTCGGACGAGAACTCATCTGTTTCACTGGCACTTCATTTTTTTAAAATTATTACAACTCTAGACTTTTTTGCGTTCCGTACGCACCATTCAAAGCGACGTCATCAATTTTCAACACTTTCTGACATCATTTGCTATTTTTCAGTCATTTACCGATTTGTTTAGAGAGCTAAATAACCGTGAAATTGAAAATCACTACAAAATGAACTCTGAAAATGTCGAAACTTGGCATGGTATCATCATTTCACCCACATAGCATGTGCAAAAGAGAAGAGAGGGTTACGGCAAAAACTGGACCCACTTCGTGTACAAACTGGACAATCTCTTTCGAAGTATCAGGGTTTCTGACGAGAACTCATCTGTTACATGGGCTCTTCATTTTTTAAACTGATTACAACTCCAGACTTTTTTGTGTTCCGTACACACCATTCAAATCAACGTCATCCATTTTCAAAACTTTCTGACATCATTTGCTATTTTTTAGTCATTTACCGATTTGTTTAGAGAGCTAAATGACTGTGAAATTGAAAATCACTACAAAATGAACTCTGAAAAGGTCGAAACTTGGCATGGCATCGTCATTTCACCCACATAGTATGTCCAAAAGAGTAGAGAGGATTACAAAAAATACTGGACGCACTTCGTGTACAAACTGGACAATCTCTTTCGGAGTATCAGGGTTTCGGACGAGAACTCATCTATTACACTGGCACTTCATTTTTTGAAACTTATTACAACTCTAGAATTTTTTGCGTTCCGTACGCACCATTCAAAGCGACGTCATCAATTTTCAACACTTTCTGACACCATTTGCTATTTTTCAGTTATTTACCGATTTGTTTAGAGAGCTAAATGACCGTGAAATTGAAAATCACTACAACATGAACTCTGAAAATGTCGAAACTTGGCATGGTATCATCATTTCACCCACATAGGATGTGCAAAAGAGTAGAGAGGGTTACGGCAAAAACTGGACGCACTTCGTGTACAAACTGGACAATCTCTTTCGAAGTATCAGGGTTTCTGACGAGAACTCATCTGTTACATGGGCACTTCATTTTTTAAACTTATTACAACTCCAAACTTTTTTGCGTTCCGTACACACAATTCAAAGCGACGTCATCCATTTTCAAAACTTTCTGAGATCATTTGCTATATTTTAGTCATTTACCGAATTGTTTAGAGAGCTAAATGACCGTGAAATTGAAAATCACTACAAAATGAACTCTGAAAATGTCGAAACTTGGCATGGTGTCATCATTTCACCCACATAGCATGTGCAAAAGAGTAGAGAGGGTTACGGCAAAAACTGGATGCACTTCGTGTACAAACTGGACAATCTCTTTCGGAGTATCAGGGTTTCGGACGAGAACTCATATGTTTCACTGGCACTTCATTTTTTTAAAATTATTACAACTCTAGACTTTTTTGCGTTCCGTACGCACCATTCAAAGCGACATCATCAATTTTCAACACTTTCTGACATCATTTGCTATTTTTCAGTCATTTACCGATTTGTTTAGAGAGCTAAATAACCGTGAAATTGAAAATCACTACAAAATGAACTCTGAAAATGTCGAAACTTGGCATGGTATCATCATTTCACCCACATAGCATGTGCAAAAGAGTAGAGAGGGTTACGGCAAAAACTAGACGCACTTCGTGTACAAACTGGACAATCTCTTTCGAAGTATCAGGGTTTCTGACGAGAACTCATCTGTTACATGGGCACTTCATTTTTTAAACTTAGTACAACTCCAGACTTTTTTGCGTTCCGTACACACCATTCAAATCGACGTCATCCATTTTCAAAACTTTCTGACATCATTTGCTATTTTTTAGTCATTTACCGATTTGTTTAGCGAGCTAAATGACCGTGAAATTGAAAATCACTACAAAATGAACTCTGAAAATGTCGAAACTTGGCATGGTATCATCATTTCACCCACATAGTATGTCCAAAAGAGTAGAGAGGATTACGGGAAAAACTGGACGCACTTCGTGTACAAACTGGACAATCTCTTTCGGAGTATCAGGGATTCGGACGAGAACTCATCTCTTACATGGGCACTTCATTTTTTAAACTTATTACAACTCCAGACTTTTTTGCGTTCCGTACGCACCATTCAAAGCGACGTCATCAATTTTCAACACTTTCTGACACCATTTGCTATTTTTCAGTTATTTACCGATTTGTTTAGAGAGCTAAATGACCGTGAAATTGAAAATCACTACAAAATGAACTCTGAAAATGTCGAAACTTGGCATGGTATCATCATTTCACCCACATAGGATGTGCAAAAGAGTAGAGAGGGTTACGGCAAAAACTGGACGCACTTCGTGTACAAACTGGACAATCTCTTTCGAAGTATCAGGGTTTCTGACGAGAACTCATCTGTTACATGGGCACTTCATTTTTTAAACTTATTACAACTCCAAACTTTTTTGCGTTCCGTACACACCATTCAAAGCGACGTCATCCATTTTCAAAACTTTCTGACATCATTTGCTATTTTTTAGTCATTTACCGATTTGTTTAGAGAGCTAAATGACCGTGAAATTGAAAATCACTACAAAATGAACTCTGAAAATGTCGAAACTTGGCATGGTGTCATCATTTCACCCACATAGCATGTGCAAAAGAGTAGAGAGGGTTACGGAAAAAACTGGACGCACTTCGTGTACAAACTGGACAATCTCTTTCGGAGTATCAGCGTTTCGGACGAGAACTCATCTGTTTCACTGGCACTTCATTTTTTTAAACTTATTACAACTCTAGACTTTTTTGCGTTCCGTACGCACCATTCAAAGCGACGACATCAATTTTCAACACTTTCTGACATCATTTGCTATTTTTCAGTCATTTACCGATTTGTTTAGAGAGCTAAATAGCCGTGAAATTGAAAATCACTACAAAATGAACTCTGAAAATGTCGAAACTTGGCATGGTATCATCATTTCACCCACATAGCATGTGCAAAGGAGTAGAGAGGGTTACGGCAAAAACTGGACGCACTTCGTGTACAAACTGGACAATCTCTTTCGAAGTATCAGGGTTTCTGACGAGAACTCATCTGTTACCTGGGCACTTCATTTTTTAAACTTATTACAACTCCAGACTTTTTTGCGTTCCGTACACACCATTCAAATCGACGTCATCCATTTTCAAAACTTTCTGACATCATTTGCTATTTTTTAGTCATTTACCGATTTGTTTAGCGAGCTAAATGACCGTGAAATTGAAAATCAGTACAAAATGAACTCTGAAAATGTCGAAACTTGGCATGGTATCATCATTTCGCCCACATAGTATGTCCAAAAGAGTAGAGAGGATTACGGCAAAAACTGGACGCACTTCGTGTACAAACTGGACAATCTCTTTCGGAGTATCAGGGTTTCGGACGAGAACTCATCTATTACACTGGCACTTCATTTTTTGAAACTTATTACAACTCTAGACTTTTTTGCGTTCCGTACGCACCATTCAAAGCGACGTCATCAATTTTCAACACTTTCTGACACCATTTGCTATTTTTCAGTTATTTACCGATTTGTTTAGAGAGCTAAATGGCCGTGAAATTGAAAATCACTACAAAATGAACTCTGAAAATGTCAAAACTTGGCATGGTATCATCATTTCACCCACATAGGATGTGCAAAATAGTAGAGAGGGTTACGGCAAAAACTGGACGCACTTCGTGTACAAACTGGACAATCTCTTTCGAAGTATCAGGGTTTCTGACGAGAACTCATCTGTTACATGGGCACTTCATTTTTTAAACTTATTACAACTCCAAACTTTTTTGCGTTCCGTACACACCATTCAAAGCGACGTCATCCATTTTCAAAACTTACTGACATCATTTGCTATTTTTTAGTCATTTACCGATTTGTTTAGAGAGCTAAATGACCGTGAAATTGAAAATCACTACAAAATGAACTCTGAAAATGTCAAAACTTGGCATGGTGTCATCATTTCACCCACATAGCATGTGCAAAAGAGTAGAGAGGGTTACGGCAAAAACTGGACGCACTTCGTGTACAAACTGGACAATCTCTTTCGGAGTATCAGGGTTTCGGACGAGAACTCATCTGTTTCACTGGCACTTCATTTTTTAAACTTATTACAACTCTAGACTTTTTTGCGTTCCGTACGCACCATTCAAAGCGACGTCATCAATTTTCAACACTTTCTGACATCATTTGCTATTTTTCAGTCACTTACCGATTTGTTTAGAGAGCTAAATAACCGTGAAATTGAAAATCACTACAAAATGAACTCTGAAAATGTCGAAACTTGGCATGGTATCATCATTTCACCCACATAGCATGTGCAAAAGAGTAGAGAGGGTTACGGCAAAAACTGGACGCACTTCGTGTACAAACTGGACAATCTCTTTCGAAGTATCAGGGTTTCTGACGAGAACTCATCTGTTACATGGGCACTTCATTTTTCAAACTTATTACAACTCCAGACTTTTTTGCGTTCCGTACACACCATTCAAATCGACGTCATCCATTTTCAAAACTTTCTGACATCATTTGCTATTTTTTAGTCATTTACCGATTTGTTTAGCGAGCTAAATGACCGTGAAATTGAAAATCACTACAAAATGAACTCTGAAAATGTCGAAACTTGGCATGGTATCATCATTTCACCCACATAGTATGTCCAAAAGAGTAGAGAGGATTACGGCAAAAACTGGACGCACTTCGCGTACAAACTGGACAATCTCTTTCGGAGTATCAGGGTTTCGGACGAGAACTCATCTATTACACTGGCACTTCATTTTTTGAAACTTATTACAACTCTAGACTTTTTTGCGTTCCGTACGCACCATTCAAAGCGACGTCATCAATTTTCAACACTTTCTGACACCATTTGCTATTTTTCAGTTATTTACCGATTTGTTTAGAGAGCTAAATGACCGTGAAATTGAAAATCACTACAAAATGAACTCTGAAAATGTCGAAACATGGCATGGTATCATCATTTCACCCACATAGGATGTGCAAAAGAGTAGAGAGGTTTACGGCAAAAACTGGACGCACTTCGTGTACAAACTGGACAATCTCTTTCGAAGTATCAGGGTTTCTGACGAGAACTCATCTGTTACATGGGCACTTCATTTTTTAAACTTATTACAACTCCAAACTTTTTTGCGTTTCCTACACACCATTCAAAGCGACGTCATCCATTTTCAAAACTTTCTGACATCATTTGCTATTTTTTAGTCATTTACCGATTTGTTTAGAGAGCTAAATGGCCGTGAAATTGAAAATCACTACAAAATGAACTCTGAAAATGTCAAAACTTGGCATGGTATCATCATTTCACCCACATAGGATGTGCAAAAGAGTAGAGAGGGTTACGGCAAAAACTGGACGCACTTCGTGTACAAACTGGACAATCTCTTTCGAAGTATCAGGGTTTCTGACGAGAACTCATCTGTTACATGGGCACTTCATTTTTTAAACTTATTACAACTCCAAACTTTTTTGCGTTCCGTACACACCATTCAAAGCGACGTCATCCATTTTCAAAACTTTCTGACATCATTTGCTATTTTTTAGTCATTTACCGATTTGTTTAGAGAGCTAAATGACCGTGAAATTGAAAATCACTACAAAATGAACTCTGAAAATGTCGAAACTTGGCATGGTGTCATCATTTCACCCACATAGCATGTGCAAAAGAGTAGAGAGGGTTACGGCAAAAACTGGACGCACTTCGTGTACAAACTGGACAATCTCTTTCGGAGTATCAGGGTTTCGGACGAGAACTCATCTGTTTCACTGGCACTTCATTTTTTAAACTTATTACAACTCTAGACTTTTTTGCGTTCCGTACGCACCATTCAAAGCGACGTCATCAATTTTCAACACTTTCTGACACCATTTGCTATTTTTCAGTTATTTACCGATTTGTTTAGAGAGCTAAATGGCCGTGAAATTGAAAATCACTACAAAATGAACTCTGAAAATGTCAAAACTTGGCATGGTATCATCATTTCACCCACATAGGATGTGCAAAAGAGTAGAGAGGGTTACGGCGAAAACTGGACGCACTTCGTGTACAAACTGGACAATCTCTTTCGAAGTATCAGGGTTTCTGACGAGAACTCATCTGTTACATGGGCACTTCATTTTTTAAACTTATTACAACTCCAAACTTTTTTGCGTTCCGTACACACCATTCAAAGCGACGTCATCCATTTTCAAAACTTTCTGACATCATTTGCTATTTTTTAGTCATTTACCGATTTGTTTAGAGAGCTAAATGACCGTGAAATTGAAAATCACTACAAAATGAACTCTGAAAATGTCGAAACTTGGCATGGTGTCATCATTTCACCCACATAGCATGTGCAAAAGAGTAGAGAGGGTTACGGCAAAAACTGGACGCACTTCGTGTACAAACTGGACAATCTCTTTCGGAGTATCAGGGTTTCGGACGAGAACTCATCTGTTTCACTGGCACTTCATTTTTTAAACTTATTACAACTCTAGACTTTTTTGCGTTCCGTACGCACCATTCAAAGCGACGTCATCAATTTTCAACACTTTCTGACATCATTTGCTATTTTTCAGTCACTTACCGATTTGTTTAGAGAGCTAAATAACCGTGAAATTGAAAATCACTACAAAATGAACTCTGAAAATGTCGAAACTTGGCATGGTATCATCATTTCACCCACATAGCATGTGCAAAAGAGTAGAGAGGGTTACGGCAAAAACTGGACGCACTTCGTGTACAAACTGGACAATCTCTTTCGAAGTATCAGGGTTTCTGACGAGAACTCATCTGTTACATGGGCACTTCATTTTTCAAACTTATTACAACTCCAGACTTTTTTGCGTTCCGTACACACCATTCAAATCGACGTCATCCATTTTCAAAACTTTCTGACATCATTTGCTATTTTTTAGTCATTTACCGATTTGTTTAGCGAGCTAAATGACCGTGAAATTGAAAATCACTACAAAATGAACTCTGAAAATGTCGAAACTTGGCATGGTATCATCATTTCACCCACATAGTATGTCCAAAAGAGTAGAGAGGATTACGGCAAAAACTGGACGCACTTCGCGTACAAACTGGACAATCTCTTTCGGAGTATCAGGGTTTCGGACGAGAACTCATCTATTACACTGGCACTTCATTTTTTGAAACTTATTACAACTCTAGACTTTTTTGCGTTCCGTACGCACCATTCAAAGCGACGTCATCAATTTTCAACACTTTCTGACACCATTTGCTATTTTTTAGTTATTTACCGATTTGTTTAGAGAGCTAAATGACCGTGAAATTGAAAATCACTACAAAATGAACTCTGAAAATGTCGAAACATGGCATGGTATCATCATTTCACCCACATAGGATGTGCAAAAGAGTAGAGAGGTTTACGGCAAAAACTGGACGCACTTCGTGTACAAACTGGACAATCTCTTTCGAAGTATCAGGGTTTCTGACGAGAACTCATCTGTTACATGGGCACTTCATTTTTTAAACTTATTACAACTCCAAACTTTTTTGCGTTTCCTACACACCATTCAAAGCGACGTCATCCATTTTCAAAACTTTCTGACATCATTTGCTATTTTTTAGTCATTTACCGATTTTTTTAGAGAGCTAAATGGCCGTGAAATTGAAAATCACTACAAAATGAACTCTGAAAATGTCAAAACTTGGCATGGTATCATCATTTCACCCACATAGGATGTGCAAAAGAGTAGAGAGGGTTACGGCAAAAACTGGACGCACTTCGTGTACAAACTGGACAATCTCTTTCGAAGTATCAGGGTTTCTGACGAGAACTCATCTGTTACATGGGCACTTCATTTTTTAAACTTATTACAACTCCAAACTTTTTTGCGTTCCGTACACACCATTCAAAGCGACGTCATCCATTTTCAAAACTTTCTGACATCATTTGCTATTTTTTAGTCATTTACCGATTTGTTTAGAGAGCTAAATGACCGTGAAATTGAAAATCACTACAAAATGAACTCTGAAAATGTCGAAACTTGGCATGGTGTCATCATTTCACCCACATAGCATGTGCAAAAGAGTAGAGAGGGTTACGGCAAAAACTGGACGCACTTCGTGTACAAACTGGACAATCTCTTTCGGAGTATCAGGGTTTCGGACGAAAACTCATCTGTTTCACTGGCACTTCATTTTTTAAACTTATTACAACTCTAGACTTTTTTGCGTTCCGTACGCACCATTCAAAGCGACGTCATCAATTTTCAACACTTTCTGACATCATTTGCTATTTTTCAGTCACTTACCGATTTGTTTAGAGAGCTAAATAACCGTGAAATTGAAAATCACTACAAAATGAACTCTGAAAATGTCGAAACTTGGCATGGTATCATCATTTCACCCACATAGCATGTGCAAAAGAGTAGAGAGGGTTACGGCAAAAACTGGACGCACTTCGTGTACAAACTGGACAATCTCTTTCGAAGTATCAGGGTTTCTGACGAGAACTCATCTGTTACATGGGCACTTCATTTTTCAAACTTATTACAACTCCAGACTTTTTTGCGTTCCGTACACACCATTCAAATCGACGTCATCCATTTTCAAAACTTTCTGACATCATTTGCTATTTTTTAGTCATTTACCGATTTGTTTAGCGAGCTAAATGACCGTGAAATTGAAAATCACTACAAAATGAACTCTGAAAATGTCGAAACTTGGCATGGTATCATCATTTCACCCACATAGTATGTCCAAAAGAGTAGAGAGGATTACGGCAAAAACTGGACGCACTTCGCGTACAAACTGGACAATCTCTTTCGGAGTATCAGGGTTTCGGACGAGAACTCATCTATTACACTGGCACTTCATTTTTTGAAACTTATTACAACTCTAGACTTTTTTGCGTTCCGTACGCACCATTCAAAGCGACGTCATCAATTTTCAACACTTTCTGACACCATTTGCTATTTTTCAGTTATTTACCGATTTGTTTAGAGAGCTAAATGACCGTGAAATTGAAAATCACTACAAAATGAACTCTGAAAATGTCGAAACATGGCATGGTATCATCATTTCACCCACATAGGATGTGCAAAAGAGTAGAGAGGTTTACGGCAAAAACTGGACGCACTTCGTGTACAAACTGGACAATCTCTTTCGAAGTATCAGGGTTTCTGACGAGAACTCATCTGTTACATGGGCACTTCATTTTTTGAAACTTATTACAACTCTAGACTTTTTTGCGTTCCGTACACACCATTCAAAGCGACGTCATCCATTTTCAAAACTTTCTGACATCATTTGCTATTTTTTAGTCATTTACCGATTTGTTTAGAGAGCTAAATGACCGTGAAATTGAAAATCACTACAAAATGAACTCTGAAAATGTCGAAACTTGCCATGGTATCATCATTTCACCCACATAGGATGTGCAAAAGAGTAGAGAGGGTTACGGTAAAAACTGGATGCACTTTGTGTTCAAACTGGACAACCTCTTTCGAAGTATCAGGGTTTCTGACGAGAACTCATCCGTTACATGGGCACTTCATTTTTTAAAATTATTACAACTCCAGACTTTTTTGCGTTCCGTACACACCATTCGAAGCGACGTCATCCATTGTCAAAATTTTCTGACATCATTTGCTATTTTTTAGTCATTTACCGATTTGTTTAGAGAGCTAAATGACCGTGAAATTGAAAATCACTACAAAATGAACTCTGAAAATGTCGAAACTTGGCATGGTGTCATCATTTCACCCACATAGCATGTGCAAAAGAGTAGAGAGGGTTACGGCAAAAACTGGACACACTTCTTGTACAAACTGGACAATATCTTTCGGAGTATCAGGGTTTCGGACGAGAACTCATCTGTTACACTGGCACTTCATTTTTTGAAACTTATTACAACTCTAGACTTTTTTGCGTTCCGTACGCACCATTCAAAGCGACGTCATCAGTTTTCAACACTTTCTGACACCATTTGCTATTTTTCAGTTATTTACCGATTTGTTTAGAGAGCTAAATGACCGTGAAATTGAAAATCACTACAAAATGAACTCTGAAAATGTCGAAACTTGGCATGGTATCATCATTTCACCCACATAGAATGTGCAAAAGAGTAGAGAATGTTACGGCAAAAACTGGACGCACTTCGTGTACAAACTGAACAATCTCTTTCGAAGTATCAGGGTTTCTGACGAGAACTCATCTGTTACATGGGCACTTCATTTTTTAAACTTATTACAACTCCAAACTTTTTTGCGTTCCGTACACACCATTCAAAGCGACGTCATCCATTTTCAAAACTTTCTGACATCATTTGCTATTTTTTAGTCATTTACCGATTTGTTTATAGAGCTAAATGACCGTGAAATTGAAAATCACTACAAAATGAACTCTGAAAATGTCGAAACTCGGCATGGTATCATCATTTCACCCACATAGTATGTCCAAAAGAGTAGAGAGGATTACGGCAAAAACTGGACGCACTTCGTGTACAAACTGGACAATCTCTTTCGAAGTATCAGGGTTTCTGACGAGAACTCATCTGTTACATGGGCACTTCATTTTTTAAACTTATTACAACTCGAAACTTTTTTGCGTTCCCTACACAATATTCAAAGCGACGTCATCCATTTTCAAAACTTTCTGACATCATTTGCTATTTTTTAGTCATTTACCGATTTGTTAGAGAGCTAAATGACCGTGAAATTGAAAATCACTACAAAATGAACTCTGAAAATGTCAAAACTTGGCATGGTATCATCATTTCACCCACATAGGATGTGCAAAAGAGTAGAGAGGGTTACGGTAAAAACTGGATGCACTTTGTGTTCAAACTGGACAATCTCTTTCGAAGTATCAGGGTTTCTGACGAGAACTCATCCGTTACATGGGCACTTCATTTTTTAAAATTATTACAACTCCAGACTTTTTTGCGTTCCGTACACACCATTCGAAGCGACGTCATCCATTGTCAAAACTTTCTGACATCATTTGCTATTTTTTAGTCATTTACCGATTTGTTTAGAGAGCAAAATGACCGTGAAATTGAAAATCACTACAAAATGAACTCTGAAAATGTCGAAACTTGGCATGGTGTCATCATTTCACCCACATAGCATGTGCAAAAGAGTAGAGAGGGTTACGGCAAAAACTGGACACACTTCTTGTACAAACTGGACAATCTCTTTCGGAGTATCAGGGTTTCGGACGAGAACTCATCTGTTACACTGGCACTTCATTTTTTGAAACTTATTACAACTCTAGACTTTTTCGCGTTCCGTACGCACCATTCAAAGCGACGTCATCAGTTTTCAACACTTTCTGACACCATTTGCTATTTTTCAGTTATTTACCGATTTGTTTAGAGAGCTAAATGACCGTGAAATTGAAAATCACTACAAAATGAACTCTGAAAATGTCGAAACTTGGCATGGTATCATCATTTCACCCACATAGAATGTGCAAAAGAGTAGAGAGGGTTACGGCAAAAACTGGACGCACTTCGTGTACAAACTGGACAATCTCTTTCGAAGTATCAGGGTTTCTGACGAGAACTCATCTGTTACATGGGCACTTCATTTTTTAAACTTATTACAACTCCAAACTTTTTTGCGTTCCGTACACACCATTCAAAGCGACGTCATCCATTTTCAAAACTTTCTGACATCATTTGCTATTTTTTAGTCATTTACCGATTTGTTTATAGAGCTAAATGACCGTGAAATTGAAAATCACTACAAAATGAACTCTGAAAATGTCGAAACTTGGCATGGTATCATCATTTCACCCACATAGTATGTCCAAAAGAGTAGAGAGGATTACGGCAAAAACTGGACGCACTTCGTGTACAAACTGGACAATCTCTTTCGGAGTATCAGGGTTTCGGACGAGAACTCATCTGTCACACTGGCACTTCATTTTTTTAAACTTATTACAGCTCTAGACTTTTTTGCATTCCGTATGCACCATTCAAAGCGGCGTCATCAATTGTCAACACTTTCTGACATCATTTGCTATTTTTCAGTTATTTACCGATTTGTTTAGAGAGCTAAATGACCGTGAAATTGAAAATCACTACAAAATGAACTCTGAAAATGTCGAAACTTGGCATGGTATCATCATTTCACCCACATAGAATGTGCAAAAGAGTAGAGAGGGTTATGGCAAAAACTGGACGCACTTCGTGTACAAACTGGACAATCTCTTTCGGAGTATCAGGGTTTCTGACGAGAACTCATCTGTTACATGGGCACTTCATTTTTTAAACTTATTACAACTCCAAACTTTTTTGCGTTCCGTACACACCATTCAAAGCGACGTCATCCATTTTCAAAACTTTCTGACATCATTTGCTATTTTTTAGTCATTTACCGATTTGTTTAGAGAGCTAAATGACCGTGAAATTGAAAATCACTACAAAATGAACTCTGAAAATGTCGAAACTTGGCATGGTATCATCATTTCACCCACATAGTATGTCCAAAAGAGTAGAGAGGATTACGGCAAAAACTGGACGCACTTCGTGTACAAACTGGACAATCTCTTTCGGAGTATCAGGGTTTCGGACGAGAACTCATCTGTCACACTGGCACTTCATTTTTTTAAAATTATTACAACTCTAGACTTTTTTGCGTTCCGTATGCACCATTCAAAGCGACGTCATCAATTGTCAACACTTTCTGACATTATTTGCTATTTTTCAGTCATTTACCGATTTGTTTAGAGAGCTAAATGACCGTGAAATTGAAAATCACTACAAAATGAACCATGAAAATGTCGAAACTTGGCATGGTATCATCATTTCATCCACATAGGATGTGCAAAAGAGTAGAGAGGGTTACGGTAAAAACTGGACGCACTTTGTGTACAAACTGGACAATCTCTTTCGAAGTATCAGGGTTTCTGACGAGAACTCATCTGTTACATGGGCACTTCATTTTTTAAACTTATTACAACTCCAGACTTTTTGCGTTCCGTACACACCATTCGAAGCGACATCATCCATTGTCAAAACTTTCTGACATCATTTGCTATTTTTTAGTCATTTACCGATTTGTTTAGAGAGCTAAATGACCGTGAAATTGAAAATCACTACAAAATGAACTCTGAAAATGTCGAAACTTGGCATGGTGTCATCATTTCACCCACATAGCATGTGCAAAAGAGTAGAGAGGGTTACGGCAAAAACTGGACGCACTTCGTGTACAAACTGGACAATCTCTTTCGGAGTATCAGGGTTTCGGACGAGAACTCATCTGTTACACTGGCACTTCCTTTTTTTGAAACTTATTACAACTCTAGACTTTTTTCCGTTCCGTATGCACCATTCAAAGCGACGTCATCAATTGTCAACACTTTCTGACATCATTTAATATTTTTCAGTCATTTACCGATTTGTTTAGAGAGCTAAATGACCGTGAAATTGAAAGTCACTACAAAATGAACTCTGAAAATGTCGAAACTTGGCATGGTATCATCATTTCACCCACATAGGATGTGCAAAAGAGTAGAGAGGGTTACGGTAAAAACTGGACGCACTTTGTGTACAAACTGGACAATCTCTTTCGAAGTATCAGGGTTTCTGACGAGAACTCATATGTTACATGGGCACTTCATTTTTTAAACTTATTACAACTCCAGACTTTTTTGCGTTCCGTACACACCATTCAAATCGACGTCATCCATTTTCAAAACTTTCTGACATCATTTGCTATTTTTTAGTCATTTACCGATTTGTTTAGAGAGCTAAATGACCGTGAAATTGAAAATCACTACAAAATGAACTCTGAAAATGTCGAAACTTGGCATGGTATCATCATTTCACCCACATAGTATGTCCAAAAGAGTAGAGAGGATTACGGCAAAAACTGGACGCACTTCGTGTACAAACTGGACAATCTCTTTCGGAGTATCAGGGTTTCGGACGAGAACTCATCTGTCACACTGGCACTTCATTTTTTTAAACTTATTACAACTCTAGACTTTTTTGCGTTCCGTATGCACCATTCAAAGCGACGTCATCAATTGTCAACACTTTCTGACATTATTTGCTATTTTTCAGTCATTTACCGATTTGTTTAGAGAGCTAAATGACCGTGAAATTGAAAATCACTACAAAATGAACCATGAAAATGTCGAAACTTGGCATGGTATCATCATTTCATCCACATAGGATGTGCAAAAGAGTAGAGAGGGTTACGGTAAAAACTGGACGCACTTTGTGTACAAACTGGACAATCTCTTTCGAAGTATCAGGGTTTCTGACGAGAACTCATCTGTTACATGGGCACTTCATTTTTTAAACTTATTACAACTCCAGACTTTTTGCGTTCCGTACACACCATTCGAAGCGACATCATCCATTGTCAAAACTTTCTGACATCATTTGCTATTTTTTAGTCATTTACCGATTTGTTTATAGAGCTAAATGACCGTGAAATTGAAAATCACTACAAAATGAACTCTGAAAATGTCGAAACTTGGCATGGTATCATCATTTCACCCACATAGTATGTCCAAAAGAGTAGAGAGGATTACGGCAAAAACTGGACGCACTTCGTGTACAAACTGGACAATCTCTTTCGGAGTATCAGGGTTTCGGACGAGAACTCATCTGTCACACTGGCACTTCATTTTTTTAAACTTATTACAGCTCTAGACTTTTTTGCATTCCGTATGCACCATTCAAAGCGGCGTCATCAATTGTCAACACTTTCTGACATCATTTGCTATTTTTCAGTTATTTACCGATTTGTTTAGAGAGCTAAATGACCGTGAAATTGAAAATCACTACAAAATGAACTCTGAAAATGTCGAAACTTGGCATGGTATCATCATTTCACCCACATAGAATGTGCAAAAGAGTAGAGAGGGTTATGGCAAAAACTGGACGCACTTCGTGTACAAACTGGACAATCTCTTTCGGAGTATCAGGGTTTCTGACGAGAACTCATCTGTTACATGGGCACTTCATTTTTTAAACTTATTACAACTCCAAACTTTTTTGCGTTCCGTACACACCATTCAAAGCGACGTCATCCATTTTCAAAACTTTCTGACATCATTTGCTATTTTTTAGTCATTTACCGATTTGTTTAGAGAGCTAAATGACCGTGAAATTGAAAATCACTACAAAATGAACTCTGAAAATGTCGAAACTTGGCATGGTATCATCATTTCACCCACATAGTATGTCCAAAAGAGTAGAGAGGATTACGGCAAAAACTGGACGCACTTCGTGTACAAACTGGACAATCTCTTTCGGAGTATCAGGGTTTCGGACGAGAACTCATCTGTCACACTGGCACTTCATTTTTTTAAAATTATTACAACTCTAGACTTTTTTGCGTTCCGTATGCACCATTCAAAGCGACGTCATCAATTGTCAACACTTTCTGACATTATTTGCTATTTTTCAGTCATTTACCGATTTGTTTAGAGAGCTAAATGACCGTGAAATTGAAAATCACTACAAAATGAACCATGAAAATGTCGAAACTTGGCATGGTATCATCATTTCATCCACATAGGATGTGCAAAAGAGTAGAGAGGGTTACGGTAAAAACTGGACGCACTTTGTGTACAAACTGGACAATCTCTTTCGAAGTATCAGGGTTTCTGACGAGAACTCATCTGTTACATGGGCACTTCATTTTTTAAACTTATTACAACTCCAGACTTTTTGCGTTCCGTACACACCATTCGAAGCGACATCATCCATTGTCAAAACTTTCTGACATCATTTGCTATTTTTTAGTCATTTACCGATTTGTTTAGAGAGCTAAATGACCGTGAAATTGAAAATCACTACAAAATGAACTCTGAAAATGTCGAAACTTGGCATGGTGTCATCATTTCACCCACATAGCATGTGCAAAAGAGTAGAGAGGGTTACGGCAAAAACTGGACGCACTTCGTGTACAAACTGGACAATCTCTTTCGGAGTATCAGGGTTTCGGACGAGAACTCATCTGTTACACTGGCACTTCCTTTTTTTGAAACTTATTACAACTCTAGACTTTTTTCCGTTCCGTATGCACCATTCAAAGCGACGTCATCAATTGTCAACACTTTCTGACATCATTTAATATTTTTCAGTCATTTACCGATTTGTTTAGAGAGCTAAATGACCGTGAAATTGAAAGTCACTACAAAATGAACTCTGAAAATGTCGAAACTTGGCATGGTATCATCATTTCACCCACATAGGATGTGCAAAAGAGTAGAGAGGGTTACGGTAAAAACTGGACGCACTTTGTGTACAAACTGGACAATCTCTTTCGAAGTATCAGGGTTTCTGACGAGAACTCATATGTTACATGGGCACTTCATTTTTTAAACTTATTACAACTCCAGACTTTTTTGCGTTCCGTACACACCATTCAAATCGACGTCATCCATTTTCAAAACTTTCTGACATCATTTGCTATTTTTTAGTCATTTACCGATTTGTTTAGAGAGCTAAATGACCGTGAAATTGAAAATCACTACAAAATGAACTCTGAAAATGTCGAAACTTGGCATGGTATCATCATTTCACCCACATAGTATGTCCAAAAGAGTAGAGAGGATTACGGCAAAAACTGGACGCACTTCGTGTACAAACTGGACAATCTCTTTCGGAGTATCAGGGTTTCGGACGAGAACTCATCTGTCACACTGGCACTTCATTTTTTTAAACTTATTACAACTCTAGACTTTTTTGCGTTCCGTATGCACCATTCAAAGCGACGTCATCAATTGTCAACACTTTCTGACATTATTTGCTATTTTTCAGTCATTTACCGATTTGTTTAGAGAGCTAAATGACCGTGAAATTGAAAATCACTACAAAATGAACCATGAAAATGTCGAAACTTGGCATGGTATCATCATTTCATCCACATAGGATGTGCAAAAGAGTAGAGAGGGTTACGGTAAAAACTGGACGCACTTTGTGTACAAACTGGACAATCTCTTTCGAAGTATCAGGGTTTCTGACGAGAACTCATCTGTTACATGGGCACTTCATTTTTTAAACTTATTACAACTCCAGACTTTTTGCGTTCCGTACACACCATTCGAAGCGACATCATCCATTGTCAAAACTTTCTGACATCATTTGCTATTTTTTAGTCATTTACCGATTTGTTTAGAGAGCTAAATGACCGTGAAATTGAAAATCACTACAAAATGAACTCTGAAAATGTCGAAACTTGGCATGGTGTCATCATTTCACCCACATAGCATGTGCAAAAGAGTAGAGAGGGTTACGGCAAAAACTGGACGCACTTCGTGTACAAACTGGACAATCTCTTTCGGAGTATCAGGGTTTCGGACGAGAACTCATCTGTTACACTGGCACTTCCTTTTTTTGAAACTTATTACAACTCTAGACTTTTTTCCGTTCCGTATGCACCATTCAAAGCGACGTCATCAATTGTCAACACTTTCTGACATCATTTAATATTTTTCAGTCATTTACCGATTTGTTTAGAGAGCTAAATGACCGTGAAATTGAAAGTCACTACAAAATGAACTCTGAAAATGTCGAAGCTTGGCATGGTATCATCATTTCACCCACATAGGATGTGCAAAAGAGTAGAGAGGGTTACGGTAAAAACTGGACGCACTTTGTGTACAAACTGGACAATCTCTTTCGAAGTATCAGGGTTTCTGACGAGAACTCATATGTTACATGGGCACTTCATTTTTTAAACTTATTACAACTCCAGACTTTTTTGCGTTCCGTACACACCATTCAAATCGACGTCATCCATTTTCAAAACTTTCTGACATCATTTGCTATTTTTTAGTCAATTACCGATTTGTTTAGAGAGCTAAATGACCGTGAAATTGAAAATCACTACAAAATGAACTCTGAAAATGTCGAAACTTGGCATGGTATCATCATTTCACCCACATAGCATGTGCAAAAGAGTAGAGAGGGTTACGGCAAAAACTGGACGCACTTCGTGTACAAACTGGACAATCTCTTTTGGAGTATCAGGGTTTCGGAGGAGAACTCATCTATTACACTGGCACTTCATTTTTTGAAACTTATTACAACTCTAGGCTTTTTTCTTCTCCGTACGCACCATTCAAAGTGACGTCATCAATTTTCAACACTTTCTGACACCATTTGCTATTTTTCAGTTATTTACCGATTTGTGTAGAGAGCTAAATGACCTTCAAATTGAAAATCACTACAAAATGAACTCTGAAAATGTCGAAACTTGCCATGGTATCATCATTTCACCCACATAGGATGTGCAAATGAGTAGAGATAGTTACGGCAAAAACTGGACGCACTTCGTGTACAAACTGGACAATCTCTTTCGAAGTATCAGGGTTTCTGACGAGAACTCATCTGTTACATGGGCACTTCAGTTTTTAAACTTATTACAAGTCCAGACTTTTTTGCGTTCCGTACACACCATTCAAAGCGACGTCATCCATTTTCAAAACTTTCTGACATCATTTGCTATTTTTTAGTCATTTACCGATTTGTTTAGAGAGCTAAATGACCATGAAATTGAAAATCAGTACAAAATGAACTCTCAAAGTGTCGAAACTTGGCATGGTCTCATCATTTCACCCAAAAAGTATGTCCAAAAGAGTAGAGCGGATTACGGAAAAAACTGGACGCACTTCGTGTACAAACTGGACAATCTCTTTCGGAGTATCAGGGTTTCGGACGAGAACTCATCTGTTACACTGGCACTTCATTTTTTTAAACTTATTACAACTCCAGACTTTTTTGCGTTCCGTACGCACCATTCAAAGCGACGTCATAAATTTTCAACACTTTCTGACATCATTTGCTATTTTTCAGTCATTTACCGATTTGTTTAGAGAGCTAAATGACCGTGAAATTGAAAATCACTACAAAATGAACTCTGAAAATGTCAAAACTTGGCATGGTATCATCATTTCAGCCACATAGGATGTGCAAAAGAGTAGAGAGGGTTACGGCAAAGACTGGACGCACTTCGTGTACAAACTGGACAATCTCTTTCGAAGTATCAGGCTTTCTGAAGAGAACTCATCTGTTACATGGGCACTTGATTTTTTAAACTTATTATAACTCCAGACTTTTTTGCATTCCGTACACACCATTCAAAGCAACGTAATCCATTTTCAAAACTTTCTGACATCATTTGCTATTTTTTAGTCATTTACCGATTTGTTTAGAGAGCTAAATGATCGTGAATTTGAAAATCACTACAAAATGAACTCTAAAAATGTCGAAACGTGGCATGGTATCATCATTTCACCCACATAGTATGTCCAAAAGAGTAGAGAGGGTTACGGCAAAAACTGGACGCACTTCGTGTACAAACTGGACAATCTCTTTCGAAGTATCAGGGTTTCGGACGAGAACTCATCTATTACACTGGCACTTCAATTTTTGAAACTTATTACAACTCTAGACTTTTTTGCGTTCCGTACGCACCATTCAAAGCGACGTCATCAATTTTCAACACTTTCTGACACCATTTGCTATTTTTCAGTTATTTACCGATTTGTTTAGAGAGCTAAATGACCGTGAAATTGAAAATCACTACAAAATAAACTCTGAAAATGTCGAAACATGGCATGGTATCATCATTTCACCCACATAGGATGTGCAAAAGAGTAGAGAGGGTGACGGCAAAAACTGGACGCACTTCGTGTACAAACTGGACAATCTCTTTCGAAGTATCAGGGTTTCTGACGAGAACTCATCTGTTACCTGGGCACTTCTTTTTTTAAACTTATTACAACTCCAGACTTTTTTGCGTTCCGTACACACCATTCAAATCGACGTCATCCATTTTCAAAACTTTCTGACATCATTTGCTATTTTTTAGTCATTTACCGATTTGTTTAGCGAGCTAAATGACCGTGAAATTGAAAATCAGTACAAAATGAACTCTGAAAATGTCGAAACTTGGCATGGTATCATCATTTCGCCCACATAGTATGTCCAAAAGAGTAGAGAGGATTACGGCAAAAACTGGACGCACTTCGTGTACAAACTGGACAATCTCTTTCGGAGTATCAGGGTTTCGGACGAGAACTCATCTATTACACTGGCACTTCAATTTTTGAAACTTATTACAACTCTAGACTTTTTTGCGTTCCGTACGCACCATTCAAAGCGACGTCATCAATTTTCAACACTTTCTGACACCATTTGCTATTTTTCAGTTATTTACCGATTTGTTTAGAGAGCTAAATGACCGTGAAATTGAAAATCACTACAAAATAAACTCTGAAAATGTCGAAACATGGCATGGTATCATCATTTCACCCACATAGGATGTGCAAAAGAGTAGAGAGGGTGACGGCAAAAACTGGATGCACTTCGTGTACAAACTGGACAATCTCTTTCGAAGTATCAGGGTTTCTGACGAGAACTCATCTGTTACCTGGGCACTTCTTTTTTTAAACTTATTACAACTCCAGACTTTTTTGCGTTCCGTACACACCATTCAAATCGAGGTCATCCATTTTCAAAACTTTCTGACATCATTTGCTATTTTTTAGTCATTTACCGATTTGTTTAGAGAGCTAAATGACCGTGAAATTGAAAATCACTACAAAATGAACTCTGAAAATGTCGAAACTTGGCATGGTATCATCATTTCGCCCACATAGTATGTCCAAAAGAGTAGAGAGGATTACGGCAAAAACTGGACGCACTTCGTGTACAAACTGGACAATCTCTTTCGGAGTATCAGGGTTTCGGACGAGAACTCATCTATTACACTGGCACTTCAATTTTTGAAACTTATTACAACTCTAGACTTTTTTGCGTTCCCTACGCACCATTCAAAGCGACGTCATCAATTGTCAACACTTTCTGACATCATTTGCTATTTTTCAGTCATTTACCGATTTGTTTAGAGAGCTAAATGGCCGTGAAATTGAAAATCACTACAAAATGAACTCTGAAAATGTCGCAACTTGGCATGGTATCATCATTTCACCCACATAGGATGTGCAAAAGAGTAAAGAGGGTTACGGCAAAAACTGGACGCACTTTGTGTACAAACTGGACAATCTCTTTCGAAGTATCAGGGTTTCTGACGAGAACTCATCTGTTACATGAGCACTTCATTTTTTAAACTTATTACAACTCTAGACTTTTTTGCATTCCGTACACACCATTCAAAGCGACGTCATCAATTGTCAACACTTTCTGACATCATTTGCTATTTTTCAGTCATTTACCGATTTGTTTAGTGAGCTAAATGACCGTGAAATTGAAAATCACTACAAAATGAACTCTGAAAATGTCGAAACGTGGCATGGTATCATCATTTCACCCACATAGGATGTGCAAAAGAGTAGAGAGGGTTACGGCAAAAACTGGACGCACTTCGTGTACAAACTGGACAATCTCTTTCGAAGTATCAGGGTTTCTGACGAGAACTCATCTGTTACATGGGCACTTCATTTTTTAAACTTATTACAACTCCAGACTTTTTTGCGTTCCGTACAGACCATTCAAATCGACATCATCAATTTTCAAAACTTTCTGACATCGTTTGCTATTTTTTAGTCATTTACCGATTTGTTTAGAGAGCTAAATGACCGTGAAATTGAAAATCACTACAAAATGAACTCTGAAAATGTCGAAACTTGGCATGGTATCATCATTTCACCCACATAGCATGTGCAAAAGAGTAGAGAGGGTTACGGCAAAAACTGGACGCACTTCGTGTACAAACTGGACAATCTCTTTTGGAGTATCAGGGTTTCGGACGAGAACTCATCTGTTACACTGGCACTTCATTTTTTGAAACTTATTACAACTCTAAGCTTTTTTCTGTTCCGTACGCACCATTCAAAGCGACGTCATCAATTTTCAACACTTTCTGTCACCATTTGCTATTTTTCAGTTATTTACCGATTTGTGTAGAGAGCTAAATGACCGTGAAATTGAAAATCACTACAAAATGAACTCTGAAAATGTCGAAACTTGACATGGTATCATCATTTCACCCACATAGGATGTGCAAAAGAGTAGAGAGGGTTACGGTAAAAACTGGACGCACTTTGTGTACAAACTGGACAATCTCTTTCGAAGTATCAGGGTTTCTGACGAGAACTCATCTGTTACATGGGCACTTCATTTTTTAAACTTATTACAACTCCAGACTTTTTTGCGTTCCGTACAGACCATTCAAAGCGACGTCATCAATTTTCAAAACTTTCTGACATCGTTTGCTATTTTTTAGTCATTTACCGATTTGTTTAGAGAGCTAAATGACCGTGAAATTGAAAATCACTACAAAATGAACTCTGAAAATGTCGAAACTTGGCATGGTATCATCATTTCACCCACATAGCATGTGCAAAAGAGTAGAGAGGGTTACGGCAAAAACTGGACGCACTTCGTGTACAAACTGGACAATCTCTTTTGGAGTATCAGGGTTTCGGACGAGAACTCATCTGTTACACTGGCACTTCATTTTTTGAAACTTATTACAACTCTAAGCTTTTTTCTGTTCCGTACGCACCATTCAAAGCGACGTCATCAATTTTCAACACTTTCTGTCACCATTTGCTATTTTTCAGTTATTTACCGATTTGTGTAGAGAGCTAAATGACCGTGAAATTGAAAATCACTACAAAATGAACTCTGAAAATGTCGAAACTTGGCATGGTATCATCATTTCACCCACATAGGATGTGCAAAAGAGTAGAGAGGGTTACGGCAAAAACTGGACGCACTTCGTGTACAAACTGGACAATCTCTTTCGAAGTATCAGGGTTTCTGACGAGAACTCATCTGTTACATGGGCAGTTCATTTTTTAAACTTATTACAAGTTCAGACTTTTTTGCGTTCCGTACACACCATTCAAAGCGACGTCATCCATTTTCAAAACTTTCTGACATCATTTGCTATTTTTTAGTCATTTACCGATTTGTTTAGAGAGCTAAATGACCATGAAATTGAAAATCACTACAAAATGAACTCTCAAAATGTCGAAACTTGGCATGGTCTCATCATTTCATCCAAAAAGTATGTCCAAAAGAGTAGAGAGGATTACGGCAAAAACTGGATGCACTTCGTGTACAAACTGGACAATCTCTTTCGGAGTATCAGGGTTTCGGACGAGAACTCATCTGTTACACTGGCACTTCATTTTTTTAAACTTATTACAACTCTAGACTTTTTTGCGTTCCGTACGCACCATTCAAAGCGACGTCATAAATTTTCAACACTTTCTGACATCGTTTGCTATTTTTCAGTCATTTACCGATTTGTTTAGAGAGGTAAATGACCGTGAAATTGAAAATCACTACAAAATGAACTATGAAAATGTCGAAACTTGGCATGGTATCATCATTTGACCCACATAGGATGTGCAAAAGAGTAGAAAGGCTTACGGCAAAAACTGGACGCACTTCGTGTACAAACTGGACAATCTCTTTCGAAGTATCAGGCTTTCTGAAGAGAACTCATGTGTTACATGGGCACTTGATTTTTTAAACTTATTATAACTCCAAACTTTTTTGCGTTCCATACACACCATTCAAAGTGACGTAATCCATTTTCAAAACTTTCTGACATCATTTGCTATTTTTTAGTCATTTACCGATTTGTTTAGAGAGCTAAATGACCGTGAAATTGAAAATCACTACAAAATGAACTCTGAAAATGTCGAAACTTGGCATGGTATCATCATTTCACCCACATAGGATGTGCAAAAGCGTAGAGAGGGTTACGGTAAAAACTGGACGCACTTTGTGTACAAACTGGACAATCTCTTTCAAAGTATCAGGGTTTCTGACGAGAACTCATCTGTTACATGGGCACTTCATTTTTTAAACTTATTACAACTCCAGACTTTTTTGCGTTCCGTACACACCATTCAAATCGACGTCATCCATTTTCAAAACTTTCTGACATCATTTGCTATTTTTTAGTCATTTACCGATTTGTTTAGAGAGCTAAATGACCGTGAAATTGAAAATCACTACAAAATGAACTCTGAAAATGTCGAAACTTGGCATGGTATCATCATTTCACCCACATAGCATGTGCAAAAGAGTAGAGAGGGTTACGGCAAAAACTGGACGCACTTCGTGTACAAACTGGACAATCTCTTTTGGAGTATCAGGGATTCGGACGAGAACACATCTATTACACTGGCACTACATTTTTTGAAACTTATTACAACTCTAGGCTTTTTTCTGTTCCGTACGCACCATTCAAAGCGACGTCATCAATTTTCAACACTTTCTGACAGCATTTGCTATTTTTCAGTTATTTACCGATTTGTTTAGAGAGCTAAATGACCGTGAAACTGAAAATCAGTACAAAATGAACTCTGAAAATGTCGAAACTTGGCATGGTATCATCATTTCACCCACATAGTATGTCCAAAAGAGTAGAGAGGATTACGGCAAAAACTGGACGCACTTCGTGTACAAACTGGACAATCTCTTTCGGAGTATCAGGGTTTCGGACGAGAACTCATCTGTTACACTGGCACTTCATTTTTTTAAACTTATTACAACTCTAGACTTTTTTTCGTTCCGTATGCACCATTCAAAGCGACGTCATCAATTGTCAACACTTTCTGACATCATTTGCTATTTTTCAGTCATTTACCAATTTGTTTAGAGAGCTAGATGACCGTGAAATTGAAAATCACTACAAAATGAACTCTGAAAATGTCGAAACTTGGCATGGTATCATCATTTCACCCACATAGGATGTGCAAAAGAGTAGAGAGGGTTACGGTAAAAACTGGACGCACTTTGTGTACAAACTGGACAATCTCTTTCGAAGTATCAGGGTTTCTGACGAGAACTCATCTGTTACATGGGCACTTCATTTTTTAAACTTATTACAACTCCAGACTTTTTTGCGTTCCGTACACACCATTCAAAGCGACGTCATCCATTGTCAAAACTTTCTGACATCATTTGCTATTTTTTAGTCATTTACCGATTTGTTTAGAGAGCTAAATGACCGTGAAATTGAAAATCACTACAAAATGAACTCTGAAAATGTCGAAACTTGGCATGGTGTCATCATTTCACCCACATAGCATGTGCAAAAGAGTAGAGAGGGTTACGGCAAAAACTGGACGCACTTCGTGTACAAACTGGACAATCTCTTTCGGAGTATCAGGGTTTTGGACGAGAACTCATCTGTTTCACTAGCACTTCATTTTTTTAAACTTATTACAACTCTAGACTTTTTGCGTTCCGTACGCACCATTCAAAGCAACGTCATCAATTTCAACACTTTCTGACATCATTTGCTATTTTTCAGTCATTTACCGATTTGTTTAGAGAGCTAAATAACCGTCAAATTGAAAATCAGTACAAAATGAACTCTGAAAATGTAAAAACTTGGCATGGTATCATCATTTCACCCACATAGCATGTGCAAAAGAGTAGAGAGGGTTATGGCAAAAACTGGACGCACTTCGTGTACAAACTGGACAATCTCTTTCGGAGTATCAGGGTTTCGGACGAGAACTCATCTGTTACACTGGCACTTCATTTTTTTAAAATTATTACAACTCTAGACTTTTTTGCGTTCCGTATGCACCATTCAAAGCGACGTCATCAATTGTCAACACTTTCTGACATCATTTGCTATTTTTCAGTCATTTACCGATTTGTTTAGAGAGCTAAATGACCGTGAAATTGAAAATAACTACAAAATGAACTCTGAAAATGTCGAAACTTGGCATGGTATCATCATTTCACCCATATAGGATGTGCAAAAGGGTAGAGAGGGTTACGGTAAAAACTGGACGCACTTTGTGTACAAACTAGACAATCTCTTTCAAAGTATCAGGGTTTTTGACGAGAACTCATCTGTTACATGGGCACTTCATTTTTTAAACTTATTACAACTCCAGACTTTTTTGCGTTCCGTACACACCATTCAAATCAACGTCATCCATTTTGAAAACTTTCTGACATCATTTGCTATTTTTTAGTCATTTACCGATTTGTTTAGAGAGCTAAATGACCGTGAAATTGAAAATCACTACAAAATGAACTCTGAAAATGTCGAAACTTGGCATGGTATCATCATTTCACCCACATAGCATGTGCAAAAGAGTAGAGAGGGTTACTGCAAAAACTGGACGCACTTCGTGTACAAACTGGACAATCTCTTTTGGAGTATCAGGGATTCGGACGAGAACTCATCTATTACACTGGCACTTCATTTTTTGAAACTTATTACAACTCTAGGCTTTTTTCTGTTCCGTACGCACCATTCAAAGCGACGTCATCAATTTTCAACACTTTCTGACACCATTTGCTATTTTTCAGTTATTTACCGATTTGTGTAGAGAGCTAAATGACCGTGAAATTGAAAATCACTACAAAATGAACTTTGAAAATGTCTAAACTTGGCATGGTATCATCATTTCACCCACATAGGATGTGCAAAAGAGTAGAGAGGGTTACGGCAAAAGCTGGACGCACTTCGTGTACAAACTGGACAATCTCTTTCGAAGTATCAGGCTTTCTGAAGAGAACTCATCTGTTACATGGGCACTTGATTTTTTAAACTTATTATAACTCCAGACTTTTTTGCGTTCCGTACACACCATTCAAAGCGACGTAATCCATTTTCAAAACTTTCTGACATCATTTGCTATTTTTTAGTCATTTACCGATTTGTTTAGAGAGCTAAATGACCGTGAAATTGAAAATCACTACAAAATGAACTCTGAAAATGTCGAAACTTGGCATGGTGTCATCATTTCACCCACATAGCATGTGCAAAAGAGTAGAGAGGGTTACGGCAAAAACTGGACGCACTTCGTGTACAAAATGGACAATCTCTTTCGGAGTATCAGAGTTTCGGAGGAGAACTCATCTGTTACACTGGCACTTCATTTTTTTTAACTTATTACAACTCCCGAATTTTTTTGCGTTCCGTACGCACCATTCAAAGCGACGTAATCAATTCTCAACACTTTCTGACATCATTTGCTATTTTTCAGTCATTTACCGATTTGTTTAGAGAGCTAAATAACCGTGAAATTGAAAATCACTACAAAATGAACTTTGAAAATGTCGAAACTTGGCATGGTATCATCATTTCACCCACATAGCATGTGCAAAAGAGTAGAGAGGGTTACGGCAAAAACTGGACGCACTTCGTGTACAAACTGGACAATCTCTTTCGAAGTATCAGGGTTTCTGACGAGAACTCATATGTTACATGGGCACTTCATTTTTTAAACTTATTACAACTCCAGACTTTTTTGCGTTCCGTACACACCATTCAAAGCGACGTCATCCATTTTCAAAACTTTCTGACATCATTTGCTATTTTTTAGTCATTTACCGATTTGTTTAGAGAGGTAAATGACCGTGAAATTGAAAATCACTACAAAATGAACTCTGAAAATGTCGAAACTTGGCATGGTATCATCATTTCACCCACATAGTATGTCCAAAAGAGTAGAGAGGATTACGGCAAAAACTGGACGCACTTCGTGTACAAACTGGACAATCTCTTTCGGAGTATCAGGGTTTCGGACGAGAACTCATCTATTACACTGGCACTTCATTTTTTGAAACTTATTACAACTCTAGACTTTTTTGCGTTCCGTACGCACTATTCAAAGCGACGTCATCAATTTTCAACACTTTCTGACATCATTTGCTATTTTTCAGTCATTTACCGATTTGTTTAGAGAGCTAAATGACCGTGAAATTGAAAATCACTACAAAATGAACTCTGAAAATGTCGAAACTTGGCATGGTATCATCATTTCAGCCACATAGGATGTGCAAAAGAGTAGAGAGGGTTACGGCAAAAACTGGACGCACTTCGTGTACAAACTGGACAATCTCTTTCGAAGTATCAGGGTTTCTGACGAGAACTCATCTGTTACATGGGCACTTCATTTTTTAAACTTATTACAACTCCAGACTTTTTTGCGTTCCGTACACACCATTCAAATCGACGTCATCCATTTTCAAAACTTTCTGACATCATTTGCTATTTTTTAGTCATTTACTGATTTGTTTAGAGAGCTAAATGACCGTGAAATTGAAAATCACTACTAAATGAACTCTGAAAATGTCGAAACTTGGCATGGTATCATCATTTCACCCACATAGTACGTCCAAAAGAGTAGAGAGGGTTACGGCAAAAACTGGACGCACTTCGTGTACAAACTGGACAATCTCTTTCGGAGTATCAGGGTTTCGGACGAGAACTCATCTGTTACACTGGCACTTCATTTTTTTAAACTTATTACAACTCTAGACTTTTTTGCGTTCCGTATGCACCATTCAAAGCGACGTCATCAATTGTCAACACTTTCTGACATCATTTGCTATTTTTCAGTCATTTACCAATTTGTTTAGAGAGCTAAATGACCGTGAAATTGAAAATCACTACAAAATGAACTCTGAAAATGTCGAAACTTGGCATGTTATCATTATTTTACCCACATAGCATGTGCAAAAGAGTAGAGAGGGTTACGGCAAAAACTGGACGCGCTTCGTGTACAAACTGGACAATCTCTTTCGAAGTATCAGGGTTTCTGACGAGAACTCATCTGTTACATGGGCACTTCATTTTTTAAACTTATTACAACTCCAGACTTTTTTGCGTTCCGTACACACCATTCAAAGCGACGTCATCCATTTTCAAAACTTTCTGACATCATTTGCTATTTTTTAGTCATTTACCGATTTGTTTAGAGAGCTAAATGACCGTGAAATTGAAAATCACTACAAAATGAACTCTGAAAATGTCGAAACTTGGCATGGTGTCATCATTTCACCCACATAGCATGTGCAAAAGAGTAGAGAGGGTTACGGCAAAAAATGGACGCACTTCGTGTACAAACTGGACAAACTCTTTTGGAGTATCAGGGTTTCGGACGAGAACTCTCTGTTACACTGGCACTTCATTTTTTTGAACTTATTACAACTCTAGACTTTTTTGCGTTCCGTATGCACCATTCAAAGCGACGTCATCAATTGTCAACACTTTCTGACATCATTTGCTATTTTTCAGTCATTTACCGATTTGTTTAGAGAGCTAAATGACCGTGAAATTGAAAATCACTACAAAATGAACTCTGAAAATGTCGAAACCTGGCATGGTATCATCATTTCACCCACATAGCATGTGCAAAAGAGTAGAGAGGGTTACGGCAAAAATTGGACGCACTTCGTGTACAAACTGGACAATCTCTTTCGAAGTATCAGGGTTTCTGACGAGAACTCATCTGTTACATGGGCACTTCATTTTTTAAACTTATTACAACTCCAGACTTTTTTGCGTTCCGTACACACCATTCAAATCGACGTCATCCATTTTCAAAATTTCTGACATCATTTGCTATTTTTTAGTCATTTACCGATTTGTTTAGAGAGCTAAATGACCGTGAAATTGAAAATCACTACAAAATGAACTCTGAAAATGTCGAAACTTGGCATGGTGTCATCATTTCACCCACATAGCATGTGCAAAAGAGTAGAGAGGGTTACGGCAAAAAATAGACGCACTTCGTGTACAAACTGGACAATCTCTTTCGGAGTATCAGGGTTTCGGACGAGAACTCTCTGTTACACTGGCACTTCATTTTTTTAAACTTATTACAACTCTAGACTTTTTTGCGTTCCGTACGCACCATTCAAAGCGACGTCATCAATTTTCAACACTTTCTGGCATCATTTGCTATTTTTCAGTCATTTACCGATTTGTTTAGAGAGCTAAATAACAGTGAAACTGAAAATCACTACAAAATGAACTCTGAAAATGTCGAAACTTGGCATGGTATCATCATTTCACCCACATAGCATGTGCAAAAGAGTAGAGAGGGTTACGGCAAAAACTGGACGCACTTCGTGTACAAACTGGACAATCTCTTTCGAAGTATCAGGGTTTCTCACGAGAACTCATCTGTTACATGGGCACTTCATTTTTTAAACTTATTACAACTCCAGACTTTTTTGCGTTCCGTACACACCATTCAAATCGACGTCATCCATTTTCAAAATTTCTGACATCATTTGCTATTTTTCAGTCATTTACCGATTTGTTTAGAGAGCTAAATGACCGTGAAATTGAAAATCACTACAAAATGAACTCTGAAAAATGTCAAAACTTGGCATGGTGTCATCATTTCACCCACATAGCATGTGCAAAAGAGTAGAGAGGGTTACGGCAAAAACTGGACGCACTTCATGTACAAACTGGACAACCTCTTTCGGAGTATCAGGCTTTCGGACGAGAACTCATCTGTTTCACTGGCACTTCATTTTTTTAACTTATTACAACTCTAGACTTTTTTGCGTTCCGTACGCACCATTCAAAGCGACGTCATCAATTTCAACACATTCTGACATCATTTGCTATTTTTCAGTCATTTACCGATTTGTTTAGAGAGCTAAATGACCGTGAAATTGAAAATCACTACAAAATGAACTCTGAAAATGTCGAAAGTTGGCATGGTGTCATCATTTCACCCACATAGGATGTGCAAAAGAGTAGAGAGGGTTACGGCAAAAACTGGACGCACTTCGTGTACAAACTGGACAATCTCTTTCGGAGTATCAGGGTTTCTGACGAGAACTCATCTGTTTCATGGGCACTTCATTTTTTAAACTTATTACAACTCCAGACTTTTTTGCATTCCGTACACACCATTCAAAGCGACGTCATCCATTTTCAAAACTTTCTGACATCATTTGCTATTTTTTAGTCATTTACCGATTTGTTTAGAGAGGTAAATGACCGTGAAATTGAAAATCACTACAAAATGAACTCTGAAAATGTCGAAACTTGGCATGGTATCATCATTTCACCCACATAGTATGTCCAAAAGAGTAGAGAGGAATACGGCAAAAACTGGACACACTTCGTGTACAAACTGGACAATCTCTTTCGGAGTATCAGGGTTTCGGACGAGAACTCATCTATTACACTAGCACTTCATTTTTTGAAACTTATTACAACTCTAGACTTTTTTGCGTTCCGTACGCACCATTCAAAGCGACGTCATCAATTTTCAACACTTTCTGACATCATTTGCTATTTTTTAGTGATTTACCGATTTGTTTAGAGAGCTAAATGACCGTGAAATTGAAAATCACTACGAAATGAACTCTGAAAATGTCAAAACTTGGCATGGTATCATCATTTCAGCCACATAGGATGTGCAAAAGAGTAGAGAGGGTTACGGCAAAAACTGGACGCACTTCGTGTACAAACTGGACAATCTCTTTCGAAGTATCAGGGTTTCTGACGAGAACTCATCTGTTACATGGGCACTTCATTTTTTAAACTTATTACAACTCCAGACTTTTTTGCGTTCCGTACACACCATTCAAATCGACGTCATCCATTTTCAAAACTTTCTGACATCATTTGCTATTTTTTAGTCATTTACTGATTTGTTTAGAGAGCTAAATGACCGTGAAATTGAAAATCACTACTAAATGAACTCTGAAAATGTCGAAACTTGGCATGGTATCATCATTTCACCCACATAGTATGTCCAAAAGAGTAGAGAGGGTTACGGCAAAAACTTGACGCACTTCGTGTACAAACTGGACAATCTCTTTCGGAGTATCAGGGTTTCGGACGAGAACTCATCTGTTACACTGGCACTTCATTTTTTTAAACTTATTACAACTCTAGACTTTTTTGCGTTCCGTATGCACCATTCAAGGCGACGTCATCAATTGTCAACACTTTCTGACATCATTTGCTATTTTTCAGTCATTTACCAATTTGTTTAGAGAGCTAAATGACCGTGAAATTGAAAATCACTACAAAATGAACTCTGAAAATGTCGAAACTTGGCATGTTATCATCATTTTACCCACATAGCATGTGCAAAAGAGTAGAGAGGGTTACGGCAAAAACTGGACGCGCTTCATGTACAAACTGGACAATCTCTTTCGAAGTATCAGGGTTTCTGACGAGAACTCATCTGTTACATGGGCACTTCCTTTTTTAAACTTGTTACAACTCCAGACTTTTTTGCATTCCGTACACACCATTCAAAGCGACGTCATCCATTTTCAAAACTTTCTGACATCATTTGCTATTTTTTAGTCATTTACCGATTTGTTTAGAGAGCTAAATGACCGTGAAAATGAAAATCACTACAAAATGAACTCTGAAAATGTCGAAACTTGGCATGGTGTCATCATTTCACCCACATAGCATGTGCAAAAGAGTAGAGAGGGTTACGGCAAAAAATGGACGCACTTCGTGTACAAACTGGACAATCTCTTTTGGAGTATCAGGGTTTCGGACGAGAACTCTCTGTTACACTGGCACTTCTTTTTTTTTAAATTATTACAACTCTAGACTTTTTTGCGTTCCGTATGCACCATTCAAAGCGACGTCATCAATTGTCAACACTTTCTGACATCATTTGCTATTTTTCAGTCATTTACCGATTTGTTTAGAGAGCTAAATGACCGTGAAATTGAAAATCACTACAAAATGAACTCTGAAAATGTCGAAACTTGGCATGGTAGCATCATTTCACCCACATAGCATGTGCAAAGGAGTAGAGAGGGTTACGGCAAAAACTGGACGCACTTCGTGTACAAACTGGACAATCTCTTTCGAAGTATCAGGGTTTCTGACGAGAACTCATCTGTTACATGGGCACTTCATTTTTTAAACTTATTACAACTCCAGACTTTTTTGCGTTCCGTACACACCATTCAAATCGACGTCATCCATTTTCAAAATTTCTGACAACATTTGCTATTTTTTAGTCATTTACCGATTTGTTTAGAGAGCTAAATGACCGTGAAATTGAAAATCACTACTAAATGAACTCTGAAAATGTCGAAACTTGGCATGGTGTCATCATTTCACCCACATAGCATGTGCAAAAGAGTAGAGAGGGTTACGGCAAAAAATGGACGCACTTCGTGTACAAACTGGACAATCTCTTTCGGAGTATCAGGATTTCGGACGAGAACTCTCTGTTACACTGGCACTTCATTTTTTTAAACTTATTACAACTCTAGACTTTTTTGCGTTCCGTACGCACCATTCAAAGCGACGTCATCAATTTTCAACACTTTCTGGCATCATTTGCTATTTTTCAGTCATTTACCGATTTGTTTAGAGAGCTAAATAACCGTGAAATTGAAAATGACTACAAAATGAACTCTGAAAATGTCGAAACTTGGCATGGTATCATCATTTCACCCACATAGCATGTGCAAAAGAGTAGAGAGGGTTACGGCAAAAACTGGACGCACTTCGTGTACAAACTGGACAATCTCTTTCGAAGTATCAGGGTTTCTGACGAGAACTCATCTGTTACATGGGCACTTCATTTTTTAAACTTATTACAACTCCAGACTTTTTTGCGTTCCGTACACACCATTCAAATCGACGTCATCCATTTTCAAAATTTCTGACATCATTTGCTATTTTTCAGTCATTTACCGATTTATTTAGAGAGCTAAATGACCGTGAAATTGAAAATCACTACAAAATGAACTCTGAAAATGTCAAAACTTGGCATGGTGTCATCATTTCACCAACATAGCATGAGCAAAAGAGTAGAGAGGGTTACGGCAAAAACTGGACGCACTTCATGTACAAACTGGACAACCTCTTTCGGAGTATCAGGCTTTCGGACGAGAACTCATCTGTTTCACTGGCACTTCATTTTTTTAACTTATTACAACTCTAGACTTTTTTGCGTTCCGTACGCACCATTCAAAGCGACGTCATCAATTTTCAACACATTCTGACATCATTTGCTATTTTTCAGTCATTTACCGATTTGTTTAGAGAGCTAAATGACCGTGAAATTGAAAATCACTACAAAATGAACTCTGAAAATGTCGAAACTTGGCATGGTGTCATCATTTCACCCACATAGGATGTGCAAAAGAGTAGAGAGGGTTACGGCAAAAACTGGACGCACTTCGTGTACAAACTGGACAATCTCTTTCGAAGTATCAGTGTTTCGGACGAGAACTCATCTGTTTCACTGGCACTTCATTTTTTTAACTTATTACAACTCTAGACTTTTTTGCGTTCCGTACGCACCATGCAAAGCGACGTCATCAATTTTCAACACTTTCTGACATCGTTTGCTATTTTTCAGTCATTTACCGATTTGTTTAGAGAGCTAAATAACCGTGAAATAGAAAATCACTACAAAATGAACTCTGAAAATGTCGAAACTTGGCATGGTATCATCATTTCACCCACATAGCATGTGCAAAAGAGTAGAGAGGGTTACGGCAAAAACTGGACGCACTTCGTGTACAAACTTGACAATCTCTTTCAAAGTATCAGGGTTTCCGACGAGAACTCATCTGTTACATGGGCACTTCATTTTTTAAACTTATTACAACTCCAGACTTTTTTGCGTTCCATACACACCATTCAAAGCGACGTCATCCATTTTCAAAATTTCTTACATCATTTGCTATTTTTTAGTCATTTACCGATTTGTTTAGAGAGCTAAATGACCGTGAAATTGAAAATCACTACAAAATGAACTCTGAAAATGTCGAAACTTGGCATGGTATCATCCTTACACCCACATAGCATGTGCAAAAGAGTAGAGAGGATTATGGAAAAAACTGGACGCACTTCATGTACAAACTGGATAATCTCTTTCGGAGTATCAGGGTTTCGGGCGAGAACTCATCTGTTACACTGGCACTTCATTTTTTTAAACTTATTACAACTCTAGACTTTTTTGCATTCCGTACGCACCATTCAAAGCGACGTCATCAATTTTCAACACTTTCTGACATCATTTGCTATTTTTCAGTCATTTACCGATTTGTTTAGAAAGCTAAATAACCGTGAAATTGAAAATCACTACAAAATGAACTCTGAAAATGTCGAAACTTGGCATGGTATCATCATTTCACCCACATAGGATGTGCAAAAGAGTAGAGAGGGTTACGGCAAAAACTGGACGCACTTCGTGTACACACTGGACAATCTCTTTCGAAGTATCAGGGTTTCTGACGAGAACTCATCTGTTACATGGGCACTTCATTTTTTAAACTTATTACAACTCCTGACTATTTTGCGTTCCGTACACACCATTCAAATCGACATCATCCATTGTCAAAAATTTCTGACATCATTTGCTATTTTTTAGTCATTTACCGATTTGTTTAGAGAGCTAAATGACCGTGAAATTGAAAATCACTACAAAATGAACTCTGAAAATGTCGAAACTTGGCATGGTGTCATCATTTCACCCACATAGCATGTGTGAAAGAGTAGAGAGGGTTACGGCAAAAACTGGACGCACTTCATGTACAAACTGGACAATCTCTTTCGGAGTATCAGGGTTTCGGACGAGAACTCATCTGTTTCACTGGCACTTCATTTTTTTTAACTTATTACAACTCTAGGCTTTTTTACGTTCCGTACGCACCATTCAAAGCGACGTCATCAATTTTCCACACTTTCTGACATCATTTGCTATTTTTCAGTCATTTACCGATTTGTTTAAAGAGCTAAATAACCGTGAAATTGAAAATCACTACAAAATGAACTCTGAAAATGTCGAAACTTGGCATGGTATCATCATTTCACCCACATAGCATGTGCAAAAGAGTAGAGAGGGTTACGGCAAAAACTGGAAGCACTTCGTGTACAAACTGGACAATCTCTTTCGATGTATCAGGGTTTCTGACGAGAACTCATCTGTTACAAGGGCACTTCATTTTTTAAACTTATTACAACTCCAGACTTTTTTGCGTTCCGTACACACCATTCAAATCGACGTCATCCATTTTCAAAATTTCTGACATCATTTGCTATTTTTTAGTCATTTACCGATTTGTTTAGAGAGCTAAATGACCGTGAAATTGAAAATCACTACAAAATGAACTCTGAAAATGTTGAAACTTGGCATGGTGTCATCATTTCACCCACATAACATGTGCAAAAGAGTAGAGAGGGTTACGGCAAAAACTGGACGCACTTCATGTACAAACTGGACAACCTCTTTCGGAGTATCAGGCTTTCGGACGAGAACTCATCTGTTTCACTGGCACTTCATTTTTTTAACTTATTACAACTCTAGACTTTTTTGCCTTCCGTACGCACCATTCAAAGCGACGTCATCAATTTTCAACACATTCTGACATCATTTGCTATTTTTCAGTCATTTACCGATTTGTTTAGAGAGCTAAATGACCGTGAAATTGAAAATCACTACAAAATGAACTCTGAAAATGTCGAAACTTGGCATGGTGTCATCATTTCACCCACATAGGATGTGCAAAAGAGTAGAGAGGGTTACGGCAAAAACTGGACGCACTTCGTCTACAAACTGGACAATCTCTTTCGGAGTATCAGGGTTTCGGACGAGAACTCATCTGTTTCACTGGCACTTCATTTTTTTAACTTATTACAACTCTAGACTTTTTTGCGTTCCGTACGCACCATGCAAAGCGACGTCATCAATTTTCAACACTTTCTGACATCATTTGCTATTTTTCAGTCATTTACCGATTTGTTTAGAGAGCTAAATAACCGTGAAATTGAAAATCACTACAAAATGAACTCTGAAAATGTCGACACTTGGCATGGTATCATCATTTCACCCACATAGCATGTGCAAAAGAGTAGAGAGGGTTACGGCAAAAACTGGACGCACTTCGTGTACAAACTTGACAATCTCTTTCAAAGTATCAGGGTTTCCGACGAGAACTCATCTGTTACATGGGCACTTCATTTTTTAAACTTATTACAACTCCAGACTTTTTTGCGTTCCGTACACACCATTCAAAGCGACGTCATCCATTTTCAAAATTTCTTACATCATTTGCTATTTTTTAGTCATTTACCGATTTGTTTAGAGAGCTAAATGACCGTGAAATTGAAAATCACTACAAAATGAACTCTGAAAATGTCGAAACTTGGCATGGTATCATCCTTTCACCCACATAGCATGTGCAAAAGAGTAGAGAGGATTATGGAAAAAACTGGACGCACTTCATGTACAAACTGGATAATCTCTTTCGGAGTATCAGGGTTTCGGACGAGAATTCATCTGTTACACTGGCACTTCATTTTTTTAAACTTATTACAACTCTAGACTTTTTTGCGTTCCGTACGCACCATTCAAAGCGACGTCATCAATTTTCAACACTTTCTGACATCATTTGCTATTTTTCAGTCATTTACCGATTTGTTTAGAAAGCTAAATAACCGTGAAATTGAAAATCACTACAAAATGAACTCTGAAAATGTCGAAACTTGGCATGGTATCATCATTTCACCCACATAGGATGTGCAAAAGAGTGGAGAGGGTTATGGCAAAAACTGGACGCACTTCGTGTACAAACTGGACAATCTCTTTCGAAGTATCAGGGTTTCTGACGAGAACTCATCTGTTACATGGGCACTTCATTTTTTAAACTTATTACAACTCCAGACTTTTTGCGTTCCGTACACACCATTCAAATCGACGTCATCCATTTTCAAAATTTCTGACATCATTTGCTATTTTTTAGTCATTTACCGATTTGTTTAGAGAGCTAAATGACCGTGAAATTGAAAATCACTACAAAATGAACTCTGAAAATGTCGAAACTTGGCATGGTGTCATCATTTCACCCACATAGCATGTGCAAAAGAGTAGAGAGGGTTACGGCAAAAACTGGACGCACTTCATGTACAAACTGGACAACCTCTTTCGGAGTATCAGGCTTTCGGACGAGAACTCACCTGTTTCACTGGCACTTCATTTTTTTTAACTTATTACAACTCTAGACTTTTTTGCCTTCCGTACGCACCATTCAAAGCGACGTCATCAATTTTCAACACATTCTGACATCATTTGCTATTTTTCAGTCATTTACCGATTTGTTTAAAGAGCTAAATAACCGTGAAATTGAAAATCACTACAAAATGAACTCTGAAAATGTCGAAACTTGGCATGGTATCATCATTTCACCCACATAGCATGTGCAAAAGAGTAGAGAGGGTTACGGCAAAAACTGGAAGCACTTCGTGTACAAACTGGACAATCTCTTTCGAAGTATCAGGGTTTCTGACGAGAACTCATCTGTTACAAGGGCACTTCATTTTTTAAACTTATTACAACTCCAGACTTTTTTGCGTTCCGTACACACCATTCAAATCGACGTCATCCATTTTCAAAATTTCTGACATCATTTGCTATTTTTTAGTCATTTACCGATTTGTTTAGAGAGCTAAATGACCGTGAAATTGAAAATCACTACAAAATGAACTCTGAAAATGTTGAAACTTGGCATGGTGTCATCATTTCACCCACATAACATGTGCAAAAGAGTAGAGAGGGTTACGGCAAAAACTGGACGCACTTCATGTACAAACTGGACAACCTCTTTCGGAGTATCAGGCTTTCGGACGAGAACTCATCTGTTTCACTGGCACTTCATTTTTTTAACTTAGTACAACTCTAGACTTTTTTGCCTTCCGTACGCACCATTCAAAGCGACGTCATCAATTTTCAACACATTCTGACATCATTTGCTATTTTTCAGTCATTTACCGATTTGTTTAGAGAGCTAAATGACCGTGAAATTGAAAATCACTACAAAATGAACTCTGAAAATGTCGAAACTTGGCATGGTGTCATCATTTCACCCACATAGGATGTGCAAAAGAGTAGAGAGGGTTACGGCAAAAACTGGACGCACTTCGTCTACAAACTGGACAATCTCTTTCGGAGTATCAGGGTTTCGGACGAGAACTCATCTGTTTCACTGGCACTTCATTTTTTTAACTTATTACAACTCTAGACTTTTTTGCGTTCCGTACGCACCATGCAAAGCGACGTCATCAATTTTCAACACTTTCTGACATCATTTGCTATTTTTCAGTCATTTACCGATTTGTTTAGAGAGCTAAATAACCGTGAAATTGAAAATCACTACAAAATGAACTCTGAAAATGTCGACACTTGGCATGGTATCATCATTTCACCCACATAGCATGTGCAAAAGAGTAGAGAGGGTTACGGCAAAAACTGGACGCACTTCGTGTACAAACTTGACAATCTCTTTCAAAGTATCAGGGTTTCCGACGAGAACTCATCTGTTACATGGGCACTTCATTTTTTAAACTTATTACAACTCCAGACTTTTTTGCGTTCCGTACACACCATTCAAAGCGACGTCATCCATTTTCAAAATTTCTTACATCATTTGCTATTTTTTAGTCATTTACCGATTTGTTTAGAGAGCTAAATGACCGTGAAATTGAAAATCACTACAAAATGAACTCTGAAAATGTCGAAACTTGGCATGGTATCATCCTTTCACCCACATAGCATGTGCAAAAGAGTAGAGAGGATTATGGAAAAAACTGGACGCACTTCATGTACAAACTGGATAATCTCTTTCGGAGTATCAGGGTTTCGGACGAGAATTCATCTGTTACACTGGCACTTCATTTTTTTAAACTTATTACAACTCTAGACTTTTTTGCGTTCCGTACGCACCATTCAAAGCGACGTCATCAATTTTCAACACTTTCTGACATCATTTGCTATTTTTCAGTCATTTACCGATTTGTTTAGAAAGCTAAATAACCGTGAAATTGAAAATCACTACAAAATGAACTCTGAAAATGTCGAAACTTGGCATGGTATCATCATTTCACCCACATAGGATGTGCAAAAGAGTGGAGAGGGTTATGGCAAAAACTGGACGCACTTCGTGTACAAACTGGACAATCTCTTTCGAAGTATCAGGGTTTCTGACGAGAACTCATCTGTTACATGGGCACTTCATTTTTTAAACTTATTACAACTCCAGACTTTTTGCGTTCCGTACACACCATTCAAATCGACGTCATCCATTTTCAAAATTTCTGACATCATTTGCTATTTTTTAGTCATTTACCGATTTGTTTAGAGAGCTAAATGACCGTGAAATTGAAAATCACTACAAAATGAACTCTGAAAATGTCGAAACTTGGCATGGTGTCATCATTTCACCCACATAGCATGTGCAAAAGAGTAGAGAGGGTTACGGCAAAAACTGGACGCACTTCATGTACAAACTGGACAACCTCTTTCGGAGTATCAGGCTTTCGGACGAGAACTCACCTGTTTCACTGGCACTTCATTTTTTTTAACTTATTACAACTCTAGACTTTTTTGCCTTCCGTACGCACCATTCAAAGCGACGTCATCAATTTTCAACACATTCTGACATCATTTGCTATTTTTCAGTCATTTACCGATTTGTTTAAAGAGCTAAATAACCGTGAAATTGAAAATCACTACAAAATGAACTCTGAAAATGTCGAAACTTGGCATGGTATCATCATTTCACCCACATAGCATGTGCAAAAGAGTAGAGAGGGTTACGGCAAAAACTGGAAGCACTTCGTGTACAAACTGGACAATCTCTTTCGAAGTATCAGGGTTTCTGACGAGAACTCATCTGTTACAAGGGCACTTCATTTTTTAAACTTATTACAACTCCAGACTTTTTTGCGTTCCGTACACACCATTCAAATCGACGTCATCCATTTTCAAAATTTCTGACATCATTTGCTATTTTTTAGTCATTTACCGATTTGTTTAGAGAGCTAAATGACCGTGAAATTGAAAATCACTACAAAATGAACTCTGAAAATGTTGAAACTTGGCATGGTGTCATCATTTCACCCACATAACATGTGCAAAAGAGTAGAGAGGGTTACGGCAAAAACTGGACGCACTTCATGTACAAACTGGACAACCTCTTTCGGAGTATCAGGCTTTCGGACGAGAACTCATCTGTTTCACTGGCACTTCATTTTTTTAACTTATTACAACTCTAGACTTTTTTTCCTTCCGTACGCACCATTCAAAGCGACGTCATCAATTTTCAACACATTCTGACATCATTTGCTATTTTTCAGTCATTTACCGATTTGTTTAGAGAGCTAAATGACCGTGAAATTGAAAATCACTACAAAATGAACTCTGAAAATGTCGAAACTTGGCATGGTGTCATCATTTCACCCACATAGGATGTGCAAAAGAGTAGAGAGGGTTACGGCAAAAACTGGACGCACTTCGTCTACAAACTGGACAATCTCTTTCGGAGTATCAGGGTTTCGGACGAGAACTCATCTGTTTCACTGGCACTTCATTTTTTTAACTTATTACAACTCTAGACTTTTTTGCGTTCCGTACGCACCATGCAAAGCGACGTCATCAATTTTCAACACTTTCTGACATCATTTGCTATTTTTCAGTCATTTACCGATTTGTTTAGAGAGCTAAATAACCGTGAAATTGAAAATCACTACAAAATGAACTCTGAAAATGTCGACACTTGGCATGGTATCATCATTTCACCCACATAGCATGTGCAAAAGAGTAGAGAGGGTTACGGCAAAAACTGGACGCACTTCGTGTACAAACTTGACAATCTCTTTCAAAGTATCAGGGTTTCCGACGAGAACTCATCTGTTACATGGGCACTTCATTTTTTAAACTTATTACAACTCCAGACTTTTTTGCGTTCCGTACACACCATTCAAAGCGACGTCATCCATTTTCAAAATTTCTTACATCATTTGCTATTTTTTAGTCATTTACCGATTTGTTTAGAGAGCTAAATGACCGTGAAATTGAAAATCACTACAAAATGAACTCTGAAAATGTCGAAACTTGGCATGGTATCATCCTTTCACCCACATAGCATGTGCAAAAGAGTAGAGAGGATTATGGAAAAAACTGGACGCACTTCATGTACAAACTGGATAATCTCTTTCGGAGTATCAGGGTTTCGGACGAGAATTCATCTGTTACACTGGCACTTCATTTTTTTAAACTTATTACAACTCTAGACTTTTTTGCGTTCCGTACGCACCATTCAAAGCGACGTCATCAATTTTCAACACTTTCTGACATCATTTGCTATTTTTCAGTCATTTACCGATTTGTTTAGAAAGCTAAATAACCGTGAAATTGAAAATCACTACAAAATGAACTCTGAAAATGTCGAAACTTGGCATGGTATCATCATTTCACCCACATAGGATGTGCAAAAGAGTGGAGAGGGTTATGGCAAAAACTGGACGCACTTCGTGTACAAACTGGACAATCTCTTTCGAAGTATCAGGGTTTCTGACGAGAACTCATCTGTTACATGGGCACTTCATTTTTTAAACTTATTACAACTCCAGACTTTTTGCGTTCCGTACACACCATTCAAATCGACGTCATCCATTTTCAAAATTTCTGACATCATTTGCTATTTTTTAGTCATTTACCGATTTGTTTAGAGAGCTAAATGACCGTGAAATTGAAAATCACTACAAAATGAACTCTGAAAATGTCGAAACTTGGCATGGTGTCATCATTTCACCCACATAGCATGTGCAAAAGAGTAGAGAGGGTTACGGCAAAAACTGGACGCACTTCATGTACAAACTGGACAACCTCTTTCGGAGTATCAGGCTTTCGGACGAGAACTCACCTGTTTCACTGGCACTTCATTTTTTTAACTTATTACAACTCTAGACTTTTTTGCCTTCCGTACGCACCATTCAAAGCGACGTCATCAATTTTCAACACATTTTGACATCATTTGCTATTTTTCAGTCATTTACCGATTTGTTTAGAGAGCTAAATGACCGTGAAATTGAAAATCACTACAAAATGAACTCTGAAAATGTCGAAACTTGGCATGGTGTCATCATTTCACCCACATAGGATGTGCAAAAGAGTAGAGAGGGTTACGGCAAAAACTGGACGCACTTCGTGTACAAACTGGACAATCTCTTTCGGAGTATCAGGGTTTCGGACGAGAACTCATCTGTTTCACTGGCACTTCATTTTTTTAACTTATTACAACTCTAGACTTTTTTGCGTTCTGTACGCACCATGCAAAGCGACGTCGTCAATTTTCAACACTTTCTGACATCATTTGCTATTTTTCAGTCATTTACCGATTTGTTTAGAGAGCTAAATAACCGTGAAATTGAAAATCACTACAAAATGAACTCTGAAAATGTCGAAACTTGGCATGGTATCATCATTTCACCCACATAGCATGTGCAAAAGAGTAGAGAGGGTTACGGCAAAAACTGGACGCACTTCGTGTACAAACTTGACAATCTCTTTCAAAGTATCAGGGTTTCTGACGAGAACTCATCTGTTACATGGGCACTTCATTTTTTAAACTTATTACAACTCCAGACTTTTTTGCGTTCCGTACACACCATTCAAAGCGACGTCATCCATTTTCAAAATTTCTGACATCATTTCCTATTTTTTAGTCATTTACCGATTTGTTTAGAGAGCTAAATGACCGTGAAATTGAAAATCACTACAAAATGAACTCTGAAAATGTCGAAACTCGGCATGGTATCATCCTTTCACCCACATAGCATGTGCAAAAGAGTAGAGAGGATTATGGAAAAAACTGGACGCACTTCATGTACAAACTGGACAATCTCTTTCGGAGTATCAGGGTTTCGGACGAGAACTCATCTGTTACACTGGCTCTTCATTTCTTTAAACTTATTACAACTCTAGACTTTTTTGCGTTCCGTACGCACCATTCAAAGCGACGTCATCAATTTTCAACACTTTCTGACATCATTTGCTATTTTTCAGTCATTTACCGATTTGTTTAGAGAGCTAAATGACCGTGAAATTGAAAATCACTAGAAAATGAACTCTTAAAATGTCGAAACTTGGCATGGTATCATCATTTCACCCACATCGGATGTGCAAAAGAGTAGAGAGGGTTACGGCAAAAACTGGACACACTTCGTGTACACACTGGACAATCTCTTTCGAAGTATCAGGGTTTCTGACGAGAACTCATCTGTTACATGGGCACTTCATTTTTTAAACTTATTACAACTCCAGACTTTTTTGCGTTCCGTACACACCGTTCAAAGTGACGTCATCCATTGTCAAAACTTTCTGACATCATTTGCTATTTTTTAGTCATTTACCTATTTGTGTAGAGAGCTAAATGACCGTGAAATTGAAAATCACTACAAAATGAACTCTGAAAATGTCAAAACTTGGCATGGTATCATCATTTCACCCACATAGGATGTCCAAAAGAGTAGAGAGGATTATGGCAAAAACTGGACGCACTTCATGTACAAACTGGACAATCTCTTTCGGAGTATCAGGGTTTCGGACGAGAACTCATCTGTTACACTGGCACTTCATTTTTTTAACTTATTACAACTCTAGACATTTTTGCGTTCCGTACGCACCATTCAAAACGACGTCATCAATTTTAGACACTTTCTGACATCGTTTGCTATTTTTCAGTCATTTACCGATTTGTTTAGAGAGCTAAATGACCGTGAAATTGAAAATCACTACAAAATGAACTCTGAAAATGTCGAAACTTGGCATGGTATCATCATTTCACCCACATAGCATGTGCAAAAGAGTAGAGAGGGTTACGGCAAAAACTGGACGCACTTCGTGTACAAACTGGACAATCTCTTTCGAAGTATCAGCGTTTCTGACGAGAACTCATCTGTTACATGGGCACTTCATTTTTTAAACTTACTACAACTCCAGACTTTTTTGCGTTCCGTACACACCATTCAAATCGACGTCATCCATTTTCAAAACTTTCTGACATCATTTGCTATTTTTTAGTCATTTACCGATTTGTTTAGAGAGCTAAATGACCGTGAAATTGAAAATCACTACAAAACGAACTCTGAAAATGTCGAAACTTGGCATGGTATCATCATTTCACCCACATAGCATGTGCAAAAGAGTAGAGAGGGTTACGGCAAAAACTGGACGCACTTCGTTTACAAACTGGACAATCTCTTTCGGAGTATCAGGGTTTCGGACGAGAACTCATCTGTTTCACTGGCACTTCATTTTTTTAACTTATTACAACTCTAGACTTTTTTGCGTTCCGTACGCACCATGCAAAGCGACGTCATCAATTTTCAACACTTTCTGACATCATTTGCTATTTTTCAGTCATTTACCGATTTGTTTAGAGAGCTAAATAACCGTGAAATTGAAAATCACTACAAAATGAACTCTGAAAATGTCGACACTTGGCATGGTATCATCATTTCACCCACATAGCATGTGCAAAAGAGTAGAGAGGGTTACGGCAAAAACTGGACGCACTTCGTGTACAAACTTGACAATCTCTTTCAAAGTATCAGGGTTTCCGACGAGAACTCATCTGTTACATGGGCACTTCATTTTTTAAACTTATTACAACTCCAGACTTTTTTGCGTTCCGTACACACCATTCAAAGCGACGTCATCCATTTTCAAAATTTCTTACATCATTTGCTATTTTTTAGTCATTTACCGATTTGTTTAGAGAGCTAAAAGACCGTGAAATTGAAAATCACTACAAAATGAACTCTGAAAATGTCGAAACTTGGCATGGTATCATCCTTTCACCCACATAGCATGTGCAAAAGAGTAGAGAGGATTATGGAAAAAACTGGACGCACTTCATGTACAAACTGGATAATCTCTTTCGGAGTATCAGGGTTTCAGACGAGAACTCATCTGTTACATGGGCACTTCATTTTTTAAACTTATTACAACTCTAGACTTTTTTGCGTTCCGTACGCACCATTCAAAGCGACGTCATCAATTTTCAACACTTTCTGACATCATTTGCTATTTTTCAGTCATTTACCGATTTGTTTAGAAAGCTAAATAACCGTGAAATTGAAAATCACTACAAAATGAACTCTGAAAATGTCGAAACTTGGCATGGTATCATCATTTCACCCACATAGGATGTGCAAAAGAGTGGAGAGGGTTATGGCAAAAACTGGACGCACTTCGTGTACAAACTGGACAATCTCTTTCGAAGTATCAGGGTTTCTGACGAGAACTCATCTGTTACATGGGCACTTCATTTTTTAAACTTATTACAACTCCAGACTTTTTGCGTTCCGTACACACCATTCAAATCGACGTCATCCATTTTCAAAATTTCTGACATCATTTGCTATTTTTTAGTCATTTACCGATTTGTTTAGAGAGCTAAATGACCGTGAAATTGAAAATCACTACAAAATGAACTCTGAAAATGTCGAAACTTGGCATGGTGTCATCATTTCACCCACATAGCATGTGCAAAAGAGTAGAGAGGGTTACGGCAAAAACTGGACGCACTTCATGTACAAACTGGACAACCTCTTTCGGAGTATCAGGCTTTCGGACGAGAACTCACCTGTTTCACTGGCACTTCATTTTTTTTAACTTATTACAACTCTAGACTTTTTTGCCTTCCGTACGCACCATTCAAAGCGACGTCATCAATTTTCAACACATTCTGACATCATTTGCTATTTTTCAGTCATTTACCGATTTGTTTAGAGAGCTAAATGACCGTGAAATTGAAAATCACTACAAAATGAACTCTGAAAATGTCGAAACTTGGCATGGTGTCATCATTTCACCCACATAGGATGTGCAAAAGAGTAGAGAGGGTTACGGCAAAAACTGGACGCACTTCGTGTACAAACTGGACAATCTCTTTCGGAGTATCAGGGTTTCGGACGAGAACTCATCTGTTTCACTGGCACTTCATTTTTTTAACTTATTACAACTCTAGACTTTTTTGCGTTCCGTACGCACCATGCAAAGCGACGTCGTCAATTTTCAACACTTTCTGACATCATTTGCTATTTTTCAGTCATTTACCGATTTGTTTAGAGAGCTAAATAACCGTGAAATTGAAAATCACTACAAAATGAACTCTGAAAATGTCGAAACTTGGCATGGTATCATCATTTCACCCACATAGCATGTGCAAAAGAGTAGAGAGGGTTACGGCAAAAACTGGACGCACTTCGTGTACAAACTTGACAATCTCTTTCAAAGTATCAGGGTTTCTGACGAGAACTCATCTGTTACATGGGCACTTCATTTTTTAAACTTATTACAACTCCAGACTTTTTTGCGTTCCGTACACACCATTCAAAGCGACGTCATCCATTTTCAAAATTTCTGACATCATTTCCTATTTTTTAGTCATTTACCGATTTGTTTAGAGAGCTAAATGACCGTGAAATTGAAAATCACTACAAAATGAACTCTGAAAATGTCGAAACTCGGCATGGTATCATCCTTTCACCCACATAGCATGTGCAAAAGAGTAGAGAGGATTATGGAAAAAACTGGACGCACTTCATGTACAAACTGGACAATCTCTTTCGGAGTATCAGGGTTTCGGACGAGAACTCATCTGTTACACTGGCTCTTCATTTCTTTAAACTTATTACAACTCTAGACTTTTTTGCGTTCCATACGCACCATTCAAAGCGACGTCATCAATATTCAACACTTTCTGACATCATTTGCTATTTTTCAGTCATTTACCGATTTGTTTAGAGAGCTAAATGACCGTGAAATTGAAAATCACTAGAAAATGAACTCTTAAAATGTCGAAACTTGGCATGGTATCATCATTTCACCCACATCGGATGTGCAAAAGAGTAGAGAGGGTTACGGCAAAAACTGGACACACTTCGTGTACACACTGGACAATCTCTTTCGAAGTATCAGGGTTTCTGACGAGAACTCATCTGTTACATGGGCACTTCATTTTTTAAACTTATTACAACTCCAGACTTTTTTGCGTTCCGTACACACCGTTCAAAGTGACGTCATCCATTGTCAAAACTTTCTGACATCATTTGCTATTTTTTAGTCATTTACCTATTTGTGTAGAGAGCTAAATGACCGTGAAATTGAAAATCACTAAAAAATGAACTCTGAAAATGTCAAAACTTGGCATGGTATCATCATTTCACCCACATAGGATGTCCAAAAGAGTAGAGAGGATTATGGCAAAAACTGGACGCACTTCATGTACAAACTGGACAATCTCTTTCGGAGTATCAGGGTTTCGGACGAGAACTCATCTGTTACACTGGCACTTCATTTTTTTAACTTATTACAACTCTAGACATTTTTGCGTTCCGTACGCACCATTCAAAACGACGTCATCAATTTTAGACACTTTCTGACATCGTTTGCTATTTTTCAGTCATTTACCGATTTGTTTAGAGAGCTAAATGACCGTGAAATTGAAAATCACTACAAAATGAACTCTGAAAATGTCGAAACTTGGCATGGTATCATCATTTCACCCACATAGCATGTGCAAAAGAGTAGAGAGGGTTACGGCAAAAACTGGACGCACTTCGTGTACAAACTGGACAATCTCTTTCGAAGTATCAGCGTTTCTGACGATAACTCATCTGTTACATGGGCACTTCATTTTTTAAACTTACTACAACTCCAGACTTTTTTGCGTTCCGTACACACCATTCAAATCGACGTCATCCATTTTCAAAACTTTCTGACATCATTTGCTATTTTTTAGTCATTTACCGATTTGTTTAGAGAGCTAAATGACCGTGAAATTGAAAATCACTACAAAACGAACTCTGAAAATGTCGAAACTTGGCATGGTATCATCATTTCACCCACATAGCATGTGCAAAAGAGTAGAGAGGGTTACGGCAAAAACTGGACGCACTTCGTTTACAAACTGGACAATCTCTTTCGGAGTATCACGGTTTCCACGAGAACTCATCTGTTACACTTGCACTTCATTTTTTTAAACTTATTACAACTCCAGACTTTTTTGCGTTCTGTACACACCATTCAAAGCGACGTCATCCATTGTCAAAACTTTCTGACATCATTTGCTATTTTTTAGTCATTTACCTATTTGTGTAGAGAGCTAAATGACCGTGAAATTGAAAATCACTACAAAATGAACTCTGAAAATGTCGAAACTTGGCATGGTGTCATCATTTCACCCACATAGGATGTCCAAAAGAGTAGAGAGGATTATGGCAAAAACTGGACGCACTTCATGTACAAACTGGACAATCTCTTTCGGAGTATCAGGGTTTCGGACGAGAACTCATCTGTTACACTGGCACTTCATTTTTTTTAACTTATTACAACTCTAGACATTTTTGCGTTCCGTACGCACCATTCAAAACGACGTCATCAATTTTCAACACTTTCTGACATCGTTTACTATTTTTCAGTCATTTACCGATTTGTTTAGAGAGCTAAATGACCGTGAAATTGAAAATCACTACAAAATGAACTCGGAAAATGTCGAAACTTGGCATGGTATCATCATTTCACCCACATAGCATGTGCAAAAGAGTAGAGAGGGTTACGGCAAAAACTGGACGCACTTCGGGTACAAACTGGACAATCTCTTTCGAAGTATCAGCGTTTCTGACGAGAACTCATCTGTTACAGGGGCACTTCATTTTTTAAACTTACTACAACTCCAGACTTTTTTGCGTTCCGTACACACCATTCAAATCGACGTCATCCATTTTCAAAACTTTCTGACATCGTTTGCTATTTTTCAGTCATTTACCGATTTGTTTAGAGAGCTAAATGACCGTGAAATTGAAAATCACTACAAAATGAACTCGAAAATGTAGAAACTTGGCATGGTATCATCATTTCACCCACATAGCATGTGCAAAAGAGTAGAGAGGGTTACGGCAAAAACTGGACGCACTTCGTGTACAAACTGGACAATCTCTTTCGAAGTATCAACGTTTCTGACGAGAACTCATCTGTTACAGGGGCACTTCATTTTTTAAACTTACTACAACTCCAGACTTTTTTGCGTTCCGTACACACCATTCAAATCGACGTCATCCATTTTCAAAACTTTCTGACATCGTTTGCTATTTTTCAGTCATTTACCGATTTGTTTAGAGAGCTAAATGACCGTGAAATTGAAAATCACTACAAAATGAACTCTGAAAATGTCGAAACTTGGCATGGTATCATCATTTCACCCACATAGCATGTGCAAAAGAGTAGAGAGGGTTACGGCAAAAACTGGACGCACTTCGTGTACAAACTGGACAATCTCTTTCGAAGTATCAGCGTTTCTGACGAGAACTCATCTGTTACATGGGCACTTCATTTTTTAAACTTGCTACAACTCCAGACTTTTTTGCGTTCCGTACACACCATTCAAATCGACGTCATCCATTTTCAAAACTTTCTGACATCATTTGCTATTTTTTAGTCATTTACCGATTTGTTTATAGAGCTAAATGACCGTGAAATTGAAAATCACTACAAAACGAACTCTGAAAATGTCAAAACTTGGCATGGTATCATCATTTCACCCACATAGCATATGCAAAAGAGTAGAGAGGGTTACGGCAAAAACTGGACGCACTTCATGTACAAACTGGACAATCTCTTTCGGAGTATCACAGTTTCGGACGAGAACTCATCTGTTACACTGGCACTTCATTTTTTTAAACTTATTACAACTCCAGACTTTTTTGCGTTCCGTACACACCATTCAAAGCGACGTCATCCATTGTCAAAACTTTCTGACATCATTTGCTATTTTTTAGTCATTTAACTATTTGTGTAGAGAGCTAAATGACCGTGAAATTGAAAATCACAACAAAATGAACTATGAGAATGTCGAAACTTGGCATGGTGTCATCATTTCACCCACATAGGATGTCCAAAAGAGTAGAGAGGATTATGGCAAAAACTGGACGCACTTCATGTACAAACTGGACAATCTCTTTCGGAGTATCAGGGTTTCGGACGAGAACTCATCTGTTACACTGGCACTTCATTTTTTTAAACTTATTACAACTCTAGACTTTTTTGCGTTCCGTACGCACCATTCAAAGAGACATCATCAATTTTCAACACTTTCTGACATCATTTGCTATTTTCAGTCATTTACCGATTTTTTTAGAGAGCTAAATGACCGTGAAATTGAAAATCACTACAAAATGAACTCTGAAAATGTCGAAACTTGGCATGGTATCATCATTTCACCCACATAGCATGTCCAAAAGAGTAGAGAGGGTTACGGCAAAAACTGGACGCACTTCGTGTACAAAATGGACAATCTCCTTCGGAGTATCAGGGTTTCGGACGAGAACTCATCCGTTACACTGGCACTTCAATTTTTTTAAACTTATTACAACTCTAGACTTTTTTGCGTTCCGTACGCACCATTCAAAGCGACGTCATCAATTTTCAACACTTTCTTACATCATTTGCTATTTTTCAGTCATTTACCTATTTGTGTAGAGAGCTAAATGACCGTGAAATTGAAAATCACTACAAAATGAACTCTGAAAATGTCGAAACTTGGCATGGTATCATCATTTCACCCACATAGGATGTGCAAAAGAGTAGAGAGGGTTACGGCAAATACTGGACGCACTTCGTGTACAAACCGGACAATCTCTTTCGAAGTATCAGGGTTTCTAAGGAGAACTCATCTGTAACATGGGCACTTCATTTTTTAAACTTATTACAACTCTAGACTTTTTTGCATTCCGTACACACAATTCAAAGCGATGTCTTCCATTTTCAAAATTTCTGACATCATTTGCTATTTTTTAGTCATTTACCGATTTGTTTAGAGAGCTAACTGACCATGAAATTGAAAATCACTACAAAATGAACTCTGAAAATCTCGAAACTTGGCATGGTATCATCATTTCACCCACATAGTATGTCCAAAAGAGTAGAGAGGATTATGGCAAAAACTGGACGCACTTCATGTACAAACTGGACAATCTCTTTCGGAGTATCAGGGTTTCGGACGAGAACTCATCTGTTACACTGGCACTTCATTTTTTAAAACTTATTACAACTCTAGACTTTTTTGCGTTCCGTACGCACCATTCAAAGCGACGTCATCAATTTTCAACACTTTCTGACATCATTTGCTATTTTTCAGTCATTTACCGATTTGTTTAGAGAGCTAAATGACCGTGAAATTGAAAATCAGTACAAAATGAACTCTGAAAATGTCGAAACTTGGCATGGTATCATCATTTCACCCACATAGGATGTGCAAAAGAGTAGAGAGGGTTACGGCAAACACTGGACGCACTTCGTGTACACACTGGACAATCTCTTTCGAAGTATCAGGGTTTCTGACGAGAACTCATCTGTTACATGGGCACTTCATTTTTTAAACTTATTACAACTCCAGACTTTTTTGCGTTCCGTATACACCATTCAAAGCGACGTCATCCATTTTCAAAAATTTCTGACATCATTTGCTATTTTTTAGTCATTTACCGATTTGTTTAGAGAGCTAAATGACCGTGAAATTGAAAATCACTACAAAATGAAATCTGAAAATGTCGAAACTTGGCATGGTATCATCATTTGACCCACATAGCATGTGCAAAACAGTAGAGAGGGTTACGGCAAAAACTGGACGCACTTCGTGTACAAACTGGACAATCTCTTTCGGAGTATCAGGGTTTTGGACGAGAACTCATCTGCTACACTGGCACTTCATTTTTTTAAACTTATTACAACTCCAGAATTTTTTTGCGTTCCGTACGCACCATTCAAAGTGACATCATCAATTTTCAACACCTTCTGGCATCATTTGCTATTTTTCAGTCATTTACCGATTTCTTTAGAGAGCTAAATGACCGTGAAATTGAAAATCACTACAAAATGAACTCTGAAAATGTCGAAACTTGGCATGGTGTCATCATTTCACCCACATAGCATGTGCAAAAGAGTAGAGAGGGTTACGGCATAAACTGGACGCACTTCGTGTACAAACTGGACAATCTCCTTCGAAGTATCAGGGTTTCTGACGAGAACTCATCTGTTACATGGGCACTTCATTTTTTAAACTTATTACAACTCCAAACTTTTTTGCCTTCCGTACACACCATTCAAATCGACATCATCCATTTTGAAAACTTTCTGACATCATTTGCTATTTTTTAGTCATTTACCGATTTGTTTAGAGAGCTAAATGACCGTGAAATTGAAAATCACTACAAAATGAACTCTGAAAATGTCGAAACTTGGCATGGTGTCATCATTTCACCCACATAGCATGTGCAAAAGAGTAGAGAGGGTTACGGCAAAAACTGGATGCACTTCGTGTACAAACTGGACAATCTCTTTCGGAGTATCAGGGTTTCGGACGAGAACTCATCTGTTACACTGGCACTTAATTTTTTTAAACTTATTACAACTCTAGACTTTTTTGCGTTCCGTACGCACCGTTCAAAGCGATCTCATCAATTTTCAACACTTTCTGACATCATTTGCTATTTTTCAGTCATTTACCGATTTGTTTAGAGAGCTAAATAACCGTGAAATTGAAAATCACTACAAAATAAACTCTGAAAATGTCGAAACTTGGCATGGTATCATCATTTCGCCCACATAGCATGTGCAAAAGAGTAGAGAGTTACGGCAAAAACTGGACGCACTTCGTGTACAAACTAGACAATCTCTTTCGAAGTATCAGGTTTTCTGACGAGAACTCATCTGTTACATGGGCACTTCATTTTTTAAACTTATTACAACTCCAGACTTTTTTGCGTTCCGTACACACCATTCAAATCGACATCATCCATTTTCAAAACTTTCTGACATCATTTGCTATTTTTTAGTCATTTACCGATTTGTTTAGAGAGCTAAATGACCGTGAAATTGAAAATCACTACAAAATGAACTCTGAAAATGTCGAAACTTGGCATGGTATCATCAGTTCACCCACATAGCATGTCCAAAAGAGTAGAGAGGGTTACGGCAAAAACTGGACGCATTTCGTGTACAAAATGGACAATCTCTTTCGGAGTATCAGGGTTTCGGACGAGAACTCATCTGTTACACTGGCACTTCATTTTTTTAACTTATTACAACTCTAGACTTTTTTGCGTTCCGTACGCACCATTCAAAGCGACCTCATCAATTTTCAACACTTTCTGACATCATTATCTATTTTTCAGTCATTTACCGATTTGTTTAGAGAGCTAAATGACCGTGAAATCGAAAATCACTACAAAATGAACTCTGAAAATGTCGAAACTTGGCATGGTATCATAATTTCACCCACATAGGATGTGCAAAAGAGTAGAGAGGGTTACGGCAAAAACTGGACGCACTTCGTGTACACACTGGACAATCTCTTTCGAAGTATCAGGTTTTCTGACGAGAACTCATCTGTTACATGGGCACTTCATTTTTTAAACTTATTACAACTCCAGACTTTTTTGCGTTCCGTACACACCATTCAAATCGACATCATCCATTTTCAAAACTTTCTGACATCATTTGCTATTTTTTAGTCATTTACCGATTTGTTTAGAGAGCTAAATGACCGTGAAATTGAAAATCACTACAAAATGAACTCTGAAAATGTCGAAACTTGGCATGGTATCATCATTTCACCCACATAGCATGTCCAAAAGAGTAGAGAGGGTTACGGCAAAAACTGGACGCATTTCGTGTACAAAATGGACAATCTCTTTCGGAGTATCAGGGTTTCGGACGAGAACTCATCTGTTACACTGGCACTTCATTTTTTAAAACTTATTACAACTCTAGACTTTTTTGCGTTCCGTACGCACCATTCAAAGCGACGTCATCAATTTTCAACACTTTCTGACATCATTTGCAATTTTTCAGTCATTTACCGATTTGTTTAGAGAGCTAAATGACCGTGAAATTGAAAATCAGTACAAAATGAACTCTGAAAATGTCGAAACTTGGCATGGTATCATCATTTCACCCACATAGGATGTGCAAAAGAGTAGAGAGGGTTACGGCAAACACTGGACGCACTTCGTGTACACAGTGGACAATCTCTTTCGAAGTATCAGGGTTTCTGACGAGAACTCATCTGTTACATGGGCACTTCATTTTTTAAACTTATTACAACTCCAGACTTTTTTGCGTTCCGTATACACCATTCAAAGCGACGTCATCAGTTTTCAAAAATTTCTGACATCATTTGCTATTTTTTAGTCATTTACCGATTTGTTTAGAGAGCTAAATGACCGTGAAATTGAAAATCACTACAAAATGAAATCTGAAAATGTCGAAACTTGGCATGGTATCATCATTTGACCCACATAGCATGTGCAAAACAGTAGAGAGGGTTACGGCAAAAACTGGACGCACTTCGTGTACAAACTGGACAATCTCTTTCGGAGTATCAGGGTTTTGGACGAGAACTCATCTGCTACACTGGCACTTCATTTTTTTAAACTTATTACAACTCCAGAATTTTTTTGCGTTCCGTACGCACCATTCAAAGTGACATCATCAATTTTCAACACCTTCTGGCATCATTTGCTATTTTTCAGTCATTTACCGATTTCTTTAGAGAGCTAAATGACCGTGAAATTGAAAATCACTACAAAATGAACTCTGAAAATGTCGAAACTTGGCATGGTGTCATCATTTCACCCACATAGCATGTGCAAAAGAGTAGAGAGGGTTACGGCATAAACTGGACGCACTTCGTGTACAAACTGGACAATCTCCTTCGAAGTATCAGGGTTTCTGACGAGAACTCATCTGTTACATGGGCACTTCATTTTTTAAACTTATTACAACTCCAAACTTTTTTGCCTTCCGTACACACCATTCAAATCGACATCATCCATTTTGAAAACTTTCTGACATCATTTGCTATTTTTTAGTCATTTACCGATTTGTTTAGAGAGCTAAATGACCGTGAAATTGAAAATCACTACAAAATGAACTCTGAAAATGTCGAAACTTGGCATGGTGTCATCATTTCACCCACATAGCATGTGCAAAAGAGTAGAGAGGGTTACGGCAAAAACTGGATGCACTTCGTGTACAAACTGGACAATCTCTTTCGGAGTATCAGGGTTTCGGACGAGAACTCATCTGTTACACTGGCACTTAATTTTTTTAAACTTATTACAACTCTAGACTTTTTTGCGTTCCGTACGCACCGTTCAAAGCGATCTCATCAATTTTCAACACTTTCTGACATCATTTGCTATTTTTCAGTCATTTACCGATTTGTTTAGAGAGCTAAATAACCGTGAAATTGAAAATCACTACAAAATAAACTCTGAAAATGTCGAAACTTGGCATGGTATCATCATTTCGCCCACATAGCATGTGCAAAAGAGTAGAGAGTTACGGCAAAAACTGGACGCACTTCGTGTACAAACTAGACAATCTCTTTCGAAGTATCAGGTTTTCTGACGAGAACTCATCTGTTACATGGGCACTTCATTTTTTAAACTTATTACAACTCCAGACTTTTTTGCGTTCCGTACACACCATTCAAATCGACATCATCCATTTTCAAAACTTTCTGACATCATTTGCTATTTTTTAGTCATTTACCGATTTGTTTAGAGAGCTAAATGACCGTGAAATTGAAAATCACTACAAAATGAACTCTGAAAATGTCGAAACTTGGCATGGTATCATCAGTTCACCCACATAGCATGTCCAAAAGAGTAGAGAGGGTTACGGCAAAAACTGGACGCATTTCGTGTACAAAATGGACAATCTCTTTCGGAGTATCAGGGTTTCGGACGAGAACTCATCTGTTACACTGGCACTTCATTTTTTTAACTTATTACAACTCTAGACTTTTTTGCGTTCCGTACGCACCATTCAAAGCGACCTCATCAATTTTCAACACTTTCTGACATCATTATCTATTTTTCAGTCATTTACCGATTTGTTTAGAGACCTAAATGACCGTGAAATCGAAAATCACTACAAAATGAACTCTGAAAATGTCGAAACTTGGCATGGTATCATAATTTCACCCACATAGGATGTGCAAAAGAGTAGAGAGGGTTACGGCAAAAACTGGACGCACTTCGTGTACACACTGGACAATCTCTTTCGAAGTATCAGGGTTTCTGACGAGAACTCATCTGTTACATGGGCACTTCATTTTTTAAACTTATTACAACTCCAGACTTTTTTGCGTTCCGTACACACCATTCAAAGCGACGTCATCCATTTTCAAAATTTCTGACATCATTTGCTATTTTTTTGTCATTTACCGATTTGTTTAGAGACCTGAATGACCATGAAATTGAAAATCACTACAAAATGAACTCTGAAAATGTCGAAACTTGGCATGGTATCATCATTTCACCCACATAGTATGTCCAAAAGAGTAGAGAGGATTATGGCAAAAATTGGATGCACTTCATGTACAAACTGGACAATCTCTTTCGGAGTATCAGGGTTTCGGACGAGAAGTCATCTGTTACACTGGCACTTCATATTTTTAAACTTATTACAACTCTAGTCTTTTTTGCGTTCCGTACGCACCATTCAAAGTGACGTCATCAATTTTCAACACTTTCTGACATCATTTGCAATTTTTCAGTCATTTACCGGTTTGTTTAGAAAGCTAAATGACCGTGAAATTGAAAATCACTACAAAATGAACTCTGAAAATGTCGAAAATTGGCATGGCATCATCATTTCACCCACATAGGATGTGCAAAAGAGTAGAGAGGGTTACGGCAAAAACTGGACGCACTTCGTGTACAAACTAGACAATCTCTTTCGAAGCATCAGGGTTTCTGAGGAGAACTCATCTGTTACATGGGCACTTCATTTTTTAAACTTATTACAACTCCAGACTTTTTTGCGTTCCGTACACACCATTCAAAACTACGTCATCCATTTTCAAAATTTCTGACATCATTTGCTATTTTTTTAGTCATTTACCGATTTGTTTAGAGAGCTAAATGACCATGAAATTGAAAATCACTACAAAATGAACTCTGAAAATGTCAAAACTTGGCATGGTATCATCATTTCACCCACATAGTATGTCCAAAAGAGTAGAGAGGATTATGGCAAAAACTGGACGCACTTCATGTACAAACTGGACAATCTCTTTCGGAGTATCAGGGTTTCGGACGAGAACTCATCTGTTACACTGGCACTTCATTTTTTTAAACTTATTACAACTCTAGACTTTTTTGCGTTCCATACGCACCATTCAAAGCGACGTCATCAAATTTCAACACTTTCTGACATCATTTGCTATTTTTCAGTCATTTACCGATTTGTTTAGAGAGCTAAATGACCGTGAAATTGAAAATCACTACAAAATGAACTCTGAAAATGTCGAAACTTGGCATTGTTTCATCATTTCTCCCACATAGGATGTGCGAAAGAGGAGAGAGGGTTATGACAAAAACTGGACGCACTTCGTGTACACACTGGACAATCTCTTTCGAAGTATCAGGGTTTTTGACGAGAACTCATCTGTTACGTGGGCACTTCATTTTTTTAACTTATTACAACTCCAGACTTTTTTGCGTTCTGTACACACCATTCAAAGCGGCGTCATCCATTTTCAAAAATTTCTGACATCATTTGCTATTTTTTTAGTCATTTACCGATCTGTTTAGAGAGCTAAATGACCGTGAAATTGAAAGTCACTACAAAATGAACTCTGAAAATGTCGAAACTTGGCATGGTATCATCATTTCACCCACATAGCATGTGCAAAAGAGTAGAGAGGGTTACGGCAAAAACTGGACGCACTTCGTGTACAAACTGGACAATCTCTTTCGGAGTATCAGGGTTTCGGACGAGAGCTCATCTGCTACACTGGCACTTCATTTTTTTAAACTTATTACAACTCCAGAATTTTTTTGCGTTCCGTACGCACCATTCAAAGAGACGTCATCAATTTTCAACACCTTCTGGCATCATTTGCTATTTTTCAGTCATTTACCGATTTGTTTAGAGAGCTAAATGACCGTGAAATTGAAAATCACTACAAAATGAACTCTGAAAATGTCGAAACTTGGCATGGTATCATCATTTCACCGACATAGCATGTGCAAAAGAGTAGAGAGGGTTACGGCATAAACTGGACGCATTTCGTGTACAAACTGGACAATCTCTTTCACTACTAGAAAAAGGCTTACTAGTGGCGCACGAGTTTTGCGTACTAATGGCGCACTACTGGTGCGCCACAAGCATCATGCCACTAGTAATTTGTACTAATGGCGCACCGCTGGTGCGCCATTAGTATCTGGTACTCTAATGGCGCACCGGGCCGTGCGCCATTAGTGTAGGCCACGGTGCGCCATTAGTATGCCTCCGAGGGGGCCATATATACCCATGTGCTTTGCCATACTAATGGCGCACTGCAGTGTGATGCGCCATTAGTATCCTTCGGCATACTAATGGCGCACTGCAGGGTGATGCGCCATTAGTACCCTCTGGCATACTAATGGCGCACTGCTCTGGGATGCGCCATTAGTATCCTTTGGCATACTAATGGTGCACGTTGGCGTGATGCGCCATTAGTATGTATATTAGGGATTTTTTTTTTCTTTTTTGATTTTTGCACAGATTACAAAATATATTATTGGACAGAAAATAAGCAGCAGGACACAGCAACAGCAGATTCATCGAATACAATAGAATATTAGTCTCCGAATATAATTCATCATATTAGCCTCCGAATTCAAAAGACCGAACGAAGATAGAACATTACAAGTCTCGAGACCGCGAGTAGCGAGTTTGTCTTCACATTACAAGTCGATTTCGATCATCTAAACTACCATCACATAGAAGAGAGATGCGGTCATCACGATGAGCATCATCGCGATGAAACTGGTCTTCATCCGGTTCCTCCAACGCTCCCTCCTCTCTCCCGCTAGATGGCGCGCGTATCTAGATTCCGCCTCCGCCCTAGTGGTGTACCCTTTGTAACTGTTACCGCTGAAACGGTGAACCTGTCTCCGACATTTCTCCCAGTCGTCGTAGACTCCGGGAACCTTACCCTTGTACACGACATACGACGGCATCTCTATGCACTAGGCAAACAACAGACAATACATAAGCAATATATAAGTATGCAACAAAAGGATCGGAAGAGAAAAGCAAGACATCCATGGCATGATTCATGGTCCTACTAACAAATAGCATCGATTACATCTAAGTTGAACGACTGTCCAAACCAAAGAGACATACAAGTTCACTACAGTTTAATTACAACATGAGCTAATGAATGTTTCAGAACTACACATAGCATCACAACTTTCGACTCGACTCATGGGACTGGAGCGTGGATGAAGCCGCCGTCTTTCGTGATGGTCATGAAGTCGCGGGCATTGTCAGCCTGGATGCGAAAGAATTCTTGTCGGATGTCCGCGTCCTGGATTGCCCCCAAGCTTGCGGCCCAATCTTTGAGATTATTTGGTAGGAGAAGGTGATTATGGTCCCGCACGATCGCCCGCATGTGATGGAGGGCGTAGTAGGCATCCTTCTGACCGCCAGGCGGCTGCTTGACGCAGGGGAACGTCGTATTGTGGGTGAACACGTGCCTGCCGTACCTACGAACTGGCCTCTTAAAGGTGCCTCCAGATGCGGCGTAGCCGGGGAGAGCATCATCAAGAACTTTCTTGATATTTATGTAGTCTATCTTGGAGTCACGGTCCGGGTCGAGATACGTGGCCATGGAATATTTCGGGCTTAAGAGGATGAGTGTGCAATGTGTGTCACTCCACAGAACACGGAATGTTAGAAAAAAAAGAACGATCGAAATCTAAGAAATCATATGTTACGGGGCGGTTAGGAGATGACTTACTCGGGAAAGTAAGGCACGAGGAAGTTATCCTTATCTGGGTTTGCCAGAATGACGCCTCCGAGGTGTGAACTCGCGACTTGCCGGTCCCCAGCGCTGCCCAAGATCTTGGCACGCATGTAGAAGGGGTCGACTATCACAATGTCCGGGGTCTTGTCTCTAATGATCCGCATCTCCATACTCAGCGAAAACAGCCGAACGAGGGTGTAGTGCAGCGGATGAAGGTTAAGCATAGCAAAGATGTCATCAAATCGCAGGACGATCGTACCCCCGACGGCGCTATCCACAAAGCCCTTGCCCTCTGGCACCTTGGCCACAAAAACCGGGTATGCCACATCATTCTCTCTGAGACGCCGCTTCTCCAAAGAAAGAACACTGTCATGCAGACTCCGCATAGCACCGGTTGCAGCATTGAGCATATCTGCCGGTAGCATCGGCCTACCCGCCACATGCACCCTCCTCGAGATATCCTTAGGTGAAGGTGGTCCGTCCTGAGCACGGATCGTACTCGGTGCCGGTTGGCTCGCACTGGCGCCCTTGTTAGTCTTTCGTTTCCGTCCCTTCTTCTTGATCTGCTGTAATGGGATCGAGTTCTGCTCACAGACCGCCTTCTTGAGCGTGTTGGGGCTGATAATATTTGGCACCTCAGCTATCTGAGGCTCGGTGAAGGCGGCAGCTGGAGGCGTCTCCTGAGAACTGAACGCCAGACGACGCCTGTTGCAATTGGGTTTCTCCGCCGTACCAGCTAGATCGCGGTCGTCTTTTTGAGGGTTGGGTTCTTGAGAAGGAGGCCCGCAGAATTCGTCACCGTACCCATGCTCGGCAAAGTACTTATCGACGTTGGTAAATGTACCGTCGTCGTTGTCGTCGTCGTCCGGATCCTGTGCCATATGCATGTTCGGATCCTATGCCATAGGAATGTCCGGAAGGTCCGGTAGCGTTGCGGCGTTCTTGCCATGGCTTGGCGCAGGCACGACTGGCGGTCTTGTCTGTGGGGTGGTGTCCCCCGCCCCCAAACGAATCTGGCTCTTCGGCCAAAGCAGGGGCCAGCTTACACAGGCGCTGAGGGTCATCACATCATCTTCGTCGGCTCCAGCGGGTCGAATCGGAGGTAACAACTCGTCGCAGCCTGGCAGTACCCGAACCAGTTCAACCCTATAGAAGGTGGGTGGCATCGGATTACCGTGGAACACGCGGTTGCCCGGTTGAACGATTCTGCCCTTGGCGACATCGACCAACTCGCCGCCCACGAAGTGCAGGAGAGTGCAAGGAACATCGATGGCGCCCTGCGAAAACATGTAGGGCGTCAGGGATGCCCAGTCAAAGGCAAGGAGATGAAGTCATCGGCCGAGAGGCTTAGTTACCGTGATGCCGTCGAGCTCGGCTAATGTCGAGGCACCGCCAACGGCGGGCGTGCGCGTGCAACTGACGGAGGGGCCGCTTGCTGGCGAGGTGCCGACCGGCGTACACCCAGGTGCATTAAGCTCCAATGCCCGTGCCGGCGCCGGAGACACGAATACCGCCTCCGCCGGAGACACCAATGGCGCCGCTTGCGCGTTGTGCGAGTTGCTGGCCGTGAAGCTGGGAACCTGGGGAGGCCCCTGTTGGCCGCCTGCAATCCACGTCGTCAGCCCCTGAATCAAGGTACGCACAATGGCGGTGAGCATCGTTCCCAGTTGTTGTTGCACTTGCTCTTGGACAATCTCCGGAATCCGTGCCACTTGTGCCTTGAGTTCTTGAACCTCACGCGACTGGCTTTCCAAGATGGTCTTTTTCTCCTTTCGCCCACCAGCGGTATAGTATGACGACCATTTTGTGGACAAGCCTTTGCCGGCCACACGACCAGCTGACGACGGCTTACTGAGCTTATCCTTGTTTTTCATTACGTTCAACGCCCTATTTAAAGGGGTGTCAAAAGGGGAGCTCTGAGATGACCCCGCGCTACTGCTTTCAGCCTCCTACGGAAGGAATGTGAACCATTTAGAAATTTGGCTTCATTAACTAGAATGCAACCATATATGTAGCTAATTACGCGGGGGTGTATTCCTTACCAGAACTTTCTCAAGCGCCTTGGTCTTCGGATCCGTGGTAAGCTCCTTTGTTACCGGGTCCTCCTTGTACCGGGCCCTGACAAAGTTCCTGGTCTGCTTGTCAGTTAATTTCTCGAAGCGGGGCGGTAGGCCTTGCTCGGCACGCTCCGCGTCCTCCTTGTCCCATATAGGCTCCGCCACTCTATAACCGCCGGGACCGAGTTGGTGGACCCCTAAGTTCAACTGCCGCATTTCTTTCCCCCACTGACTTGATTCGGAGGTTGCGCTGCTCTCGCACTTGATCTTGAACTCCTTGTAGTCATCTTCGCTCATCAAAGGATATTTCGCCTTGATCTTCTCATAACTATCACCTTTTTCAATCATTGCCTTCACCGTGCTTCTCCATGTAGACATGGCCGTGCTCATCCTCGTGAGTGCGGCACTGTTCACTTTATTCCCTGAGAGGCGTGTGTTTGCAAACTCATTGGGGAGCTTGTATCGTTCGTGCAGCTTCGTGAAGAGGAGGCAGCGCAAATTCCCTCGGTCCTTATGCCTTAGGTTCTCGGTGTTGATCGAGACGGTGCTCCGGAGAATGCACCCGAGCTGAACCGAGTACCCCTTGACTACATGTTTGGGCGCCGTTGGATGCCCGTCGGAGTTCACTTTAGTAAATTCCTCCTTGACGGTGCCGAGCATGTTCGGGCGCCAGTCCTTCCGTTGCCTCTTCGGTTGGCTGCCATCTGTGCGTGCGCCGCCATCATCAGTGGTGGCATCCTCGGCGGCACCATCAGTGGTGTCATCATCCCCGACCCCACTAGGGGTTGTGTAGTCAGGATCGGTGTCTTCCGCGGCATCGTCCCGATAGCGGTGAGGTTCTTCCTCCATCTCCTGGGACAGCTCCCAGAATTGCTTGCCGCCCAAACCGCCGGCCTCATCGTTGTGGGCCATGTTTCGCTCTAAATAGGAAAAAAGTTTGGTCAAAAAGTTGGTTATTGTCAAGGAACAAGATCATGGTCTCATCATTTAGGGTTTGTCGACACCGAGGCATCCTAAAAGCTAATCTTTTATCATTTAGGGTTTGTCGACGCCGAGGCACCCTAAAAGCCTAAGCTTACATCATTTAGGTTCTCATCGACACCGAGGCACCCTATAGAAGCCAAGGTTTCATCATTTAGGGTTTGTCGACGCCGAGGCACCCTAAATGCTAAGTTAAGTTTTCATCATTTAGGGTTTATCGATGCCGAGGCACCCTAGGTTGGGGCTAATCACTTGGCACTAATCACTTGGCTCTATTGCCACCTATGTTGGGTTTATCATCTAGGGTTTATCGATGCTAAGGAGAATTCTAAGTTGGGCGTAATCACTTGGCTCTATTGCCACCTATGGTTTAATGCAGCAAGAATGGCGGGGCAGTCGATCCTACTTAACTAAGTACTAAGATACCCCGGCCCATGCATTAGTCGCAAGTACCCCATATGTCCTATTTTTAGCAAAGTCATGCTAAATCTCATAGGGAAAATTTCAGCATGACCTTTGCTGAAAATAGGACATATGGAGTACCCAAATTTGCTGGAACGGAAGTTAATCGACATTCCAGCAAACTCAAGGGCCTCTCGGGGTACCTGCAAATTCATCACGACACAATGGTCGGAGACAAAACCCAGCAAACTAGCACCACAATGTGCCTCTACTTTCATATGGATGAAAAGGCCACAGACCATATGGTCCTCTGCTTTCATATGGACAAAAAGCAGCTCAACTTATGTGAGCTTCCATTCCAGATCTAATAGGTCACCCAACAAAATCAGCTCAACTTAGACTGTGAGCAAACTACCTATTGAAGCAAAGGCAAATATCTCTGAAGTCTGAACTACAGCAGGGTTTCCTTGCTAATGATCCACAGTCCCACACTACTGAATGGGTTTTTGCAGAAACAAAACAGACATCACAGGAGAGAAGTCCCAGTGGAGAAGTCAGAATGGCATAAAAACATGACTGCATACATTAGGGCATATGTGATTTTGGTACAGCTACACTACTGCAGGCTGCATACATTCAGTCATTCTAAAATTTATTTTAGTCTACTACTAAAATTCAGCACTAGCATATCTTCAACACTCCAATTTCTTTTAGTTTTGGCAGTTTATTTCCAGCTTCAAAATTTAAGAGAATTAGAATAAGGATAATAGGAAATGAAAAAGAATTATGCTCAAAGAACAATGGTAACAGCAAAATATTGAAACCTTTGGTAAGCATTATATTACAAAAAAACAAGATATGCAGTACTATACAATATCCATAACCAGAAAACAAGACATGCATAGGCTATATTTGAAACAAGATATTTTGCCAATCTTAGTTAACTGAAACTATCTACAATTCATGTGTTCAAAAATTCAGTTACATTTAGCTGTTGTGCAAAAACTATCCTCACTTTGCTTGAGCACTGCAAAATACCTTTCCTATGCAGCAAGAGAAAGCTGTAAAGCAGGTGATCTCACCTGCAAGGCACCAGGGTTGAGAAGCAACACACAGATGCCTTCTTTTGGGGAGGAAACAGCAGCCCAATTAGTAGTGCCTCATTGTTAAGGTGCTGTTCAAGCTTCTTATATGGATGAGATGGTATGATTTGTGGTCCTAGGAGATTTAGTTTGGGGGTCATAATCTCCAACCTCATCACAAAATACTACTACTACTGCTGCATATGATTCATGCCCTAAGCACAATATACTACTACTACTACTACATCATATCATAGGAAATAATTGCCACTGATATCATTCCAGCCTCTCAAGTGGAAGATGACCCAGCTAACTGAATTTTGTTTCAGTAAGGTTTTCAGTAAAGCCAAATTAACTGAATTTTCAGTGAATTTAACAACAGGAATTTTCTTGCTGGCATATCTGAGAAACTTTAATTTCTCATAATTTATCAGCATGCTAGTCAACATCAAAGCTCTCCTTGTTTCGAAAGTAACTAGAACAACAATTGTGCAGACCTGGCAATTTTTTTGCACTGCAAATTCACACTGGCATTGCAAATCGTCAGGTGTAGTACTGGCATTGCATTGCAAATTCACCATAATCCCTCATGACAGTTAGATGGAGTAGCACTCTTGATTAACAGGATGGCACCGACGGCCTGGATGTGATCCATGGAAGAACTCACCTTGATGGACGCGGTCGCAGACGAGGTCGTAGACGGCGGCGGAGCAGAGACGAGGTCGTAGACGCGGTCGTGGTGCTCCGGTGGACGCCGGCGTCGAGGAGGCTGCGGGCGGCGATCCGGAGGAAGGGGCCCGTGATGTCGTCGGCGTCCTTGGCCGCCTTCTTGACCTTTCGAGCAGAAGAAGGCACGGGTGGTGAGAGGAGGAGGAGGAGAAGCTAGGGGGATGGGGGAAGGGAGGGAGGGGACGTACGTGCTAGGGCGGGGGTGGAGTCCGGCGGGGGTCGGGGCGGCGGCGTCGAGGCAGCGCAAGACCACAGCGGCGGACGACGTGCAGGCGCGGCAGACGGAGGGGGCGGAGCAAGGGGGCGGCGGCGTACGGTTGGGGTCAAGGAGTGGGGGATCTGGCGAGCGAGGGAGGGAGGGAGGCGACAGTGCGAGGCCAGGGAACAAGTATGTCTATTCTAATGGCGCACCTCCCCCTGGTGCGCCATAAGTACGTCAACTCTAATGGCGCACCTCCCCCTGGTGCGCTATTAGAATTTGGTTTTACTTACTAGCCCGACTGGTCAGGTTATATCCCACCTAACCCTATCTCCATCAGAACATGCCCACTAGCCCGACTGGTCAGCACGCAGCACACACACTAGGAGGTCCTGGGTTCGATTCCCAGGCTCCCCAATTTTTTTTATGCATTTAAAATGCTGTTTGATATTTATTTGTGTTTAAATATGTTCAAACTTGTTTAAATCATAATAGTAATAATTTTTTATGCTTTTTTTTTGCAAATTTAGTTGCATTCATTTGTGACGGTGGAGCGGGCCGGGGAGGGTGCGGGGGAGAGGGTGTGGGGGGTCGTCGGAGACGGCCGGTGGAGCGGGGGAGGGTGCGGTGGGTTGTCGGCGACGGTGGAGTGGGGGAGGGTGCGGGCCGGGGGTCGGCGGCGGCGGCCGGTGGAGCGGGGGAGGGTGCGGGGGCTCGGCTACAATCGAGAAATACAATCGAGTGTCCATGAAATTTAAAAACATTCATGAGTTCAAAAAGTGCCCATGAAATACAATCGAGAAATGAAGGCTACAATTTAAATACAATCGATCTTAGCTAGCTATCTGTTCACAATCTTCTTGCCCTTATTTTTCGTAAATGGAGTTCTTCTCTTGAACGGATGTCCTTTAGGTAGGGTGGTCCTGCTTCTTCTTGTGGTGTATGCTAATACTTCATCGTCGTCGTCATGTTCCATCTTCGGGTCGCCGTACTTGTCGAAGTCTTGCTCATTGGCGACTCCATCCATTCCGAAGATCTTCCTTTTGCCTCTCCTCACGACAACACGACTGGGCTTTGATGGGTCGGTAATGAAGAAGCATTGGTCCACTTGGGAAGCCAGTACCCATGGCTCATTTTTCGCGGTGACGTTCGCGCCTGCCGTCTTGGATTTGGCTTCGGGTATAACCATGGTGGTGAAATACCGGTCTTCTTTGATGACGCTCTTGGCCCATCTGACACGGAACATCGGGACCTTCTCTCCAGCGTAGCTCAGCTCCCAGATCTCCTCGATCCTTCCGTAGTATCTATCCTTGTCGTTACCGGTGTAGGATTCCATCGTTACCCCGGAGTTCTGATAACCATCGCTCTTCATGTCCTTGTCCTCGGTGTAGAATGTGTAGCCGTTGATATCGTACGCCTCATACGTCATCAGGTTGTGCTCGGCACCCTGTGACAAGGCGAATATGAGTTGTTCTTCCGCGGAAGAATCCTCATGTAAAGGGTACGACAGAAGCTTCTGCTTGAACCAACGCGTGAAACATGAGTTGTGCTCTTTGATTATATATCCGTCTGTCCACTGTTGGCCTCGGTCATTGTACGTCTTCTCAATAAACGTTTTGTGCTCTACCACCCAAGGATCGACCACATCTATGTGTTGTAGCGCGACTAGGTTTGCTCTTTCAAAGTCGGCGAGTCGACCATCGAAGTCGACATGCATTTCGCGGCGACCCTCACGGTGACCCCATCCAGCGAGCCTGTCGAGGTGCCTATTGATGGGCAAACCAACGGGGTTCTCGATGCCTAGATAATTCGTGCAGTAGGAGATGCACTCTTCGGTCAGAAAGCCCCTGGCTATGCTTCCCTCTGGACGTGACATGTTGCGAGTGTATCCTTTGATGACACAATTCATCCTTTCGAACGGCATCATGCTGTGCAGGAACGTCGGCCCGAGTTGGATGATATCCTCCACGATATGGACCAGCAGATGCACCATAACGTCGAAGAATGCGGGAGGGAAGTACATCTCAAGCTCGCATAGTATCACCACGATCTCTTCCTGTAGCCTTCTGAGTTGCCTCACGCCAACCGACTTCCGAGAGATGACGTCGAACAAGTTGCATAGGCCAAATAGCGTTTCACGGACGTGCGCGTCCATGATCCCACGGATTGCAACTGGAAGTATCTGCGTCATCAGCACGTGACAGTCGTGAGACGTCATCCCGCTGAACTTCTGCTTCACTGAGTCTAGGTATCTGCTTATCTTCCCCGCGTAACCGTAAGGAAGTTTTACTCCTACGAGGCAGGTGAAAAACTAATCGATCTCCTCCTGACTTAGAGTGAAGCACGCGGGAGGGAAGTCATTTCCGGTCTTCTTGGCCTTTTTGCCTTTGCGACGACTTTCCGTGTCCTGCTTCGCCTCATCATCATCATCATTAGCGTGAAGGTCCTCCCTGATGCCCATTGATTTCAAGTCTGCCCTTGCTTTCGGCCCATCTTTGATCCTCTCTGGCATGTTGAGCAGGGTACCAAGCAGACTCTCGCACACGTTCTTCGTGATATGCATGACATCAAGGCTGTGAGGCACACGGTGGATCTTCCAGTACGGCAAGTCCCAGAAAACAGACCTCGTTTTCCATACCTTCCAGTACGGCCAGTCCCAGAAAACAGACCTCGTTTTCCATAACATCGAAGTATCAGGGTTTCTGACGAGAACTCATCTGTTACATGGGCACTTCATTTTTTAAACTTATTACAACTCCAAACTTTTTTGCCTTCCGTACACACCATTCAAATAGACGTCATCCATTTTCAAAACTTTCTGACATCATTTGCTATTTTTTAGTCATTTACCGATTTGTTTAGAGAGCTAAATGACCGTGAAATTGAAAATCACTACAAAATGAACTCTGAAAATGTCGAAACTTGGCATGGTGTCATCATTTCACCCACATAGCATGTGCAAAAGCGTAGAGAGGGTTACGGCAAAAACTGGACGCACTTCGTGTACAAACTGGACAATCTCTTTCGGAGTATCAGGGTTTCGGACGAGAACTCATCTGTTACACTGGCACTTCATTTTTTTAAACTTATTACAACTCTAGACTTTTTTGCGTTCCGTACGCACCATTCAAAGCGACGTCATCAATTTTCAACACTTTCTGACATCATTTGCTATTTTTCAGTCATTTCCCGATTTGTTTAGAGAGCTAAATAACCGTGAAATTGAAAATCACTACAAAATGAACTCTGAAAATGTGGAAACTTGGCATGGTATCATCATTTCACCCACATAGCATGTGCAAAAGAGTAGAGGGTTACGGCAAAAACTGGATGCACTTCGTGTACAAACTGGACAATCTCTTTCGAAGTATCAGGGTTTCTGACGAGAACTCATCTGTTACATGGGCACTTCATTTTTTAAACTTATTACAACTCCAGACTTTTTTGCGTTCCGTACACACCATTCAAATCGACGTCATCCATTTTCAAAATTTCTGACATCATTTGCTATTTTTTAGTCATTTACCGATTTGTTTAGAGAGCTAAATGACCGTGAAATTGAAAATCACTACAAAATGAACTCTGAAAATGTCGAAACTTGGCATGGTATCATCATTTCACCCACATAGTATGTCCAAAAGAGTAGAGAGGATTATGGCAAAAACTGGACGCACTTCATGTACAAACTGGACAATCCCTTTCGGAGTATCAGTGTTTCGGACGAGAACTCATCTGTTACACTGGCACTTCATTTTTTAACTTATTACAACTCCAGACTTTTTTGCGTTCCGTACGCACCATTCAAAGCGACGTCATCAATTTTCAACACTTTCTGACATCATTTGCTATTTTTCAGTCATTTACCGATTTGTTTAGAGAGCTAAATGACCGTGAAATTGAAAATCACTACAAAATGAACTCTGAAAATGTCGAAACTTGGCATGGTATCATCATTTCACCCACATAGGATGTGCAAAAGAGTAGAGAGGGTTACGGCAAAAACTGGACGCACTTCGTGTACACACTGGACAATCTCTTTCGAAGTATTAGGGTTTCTGACGAGAACTCATCTGTTACATGGGCACTTCATTTTTTAAACTTATTACAACTCCAGACTTTTTTGCGTTCCGTACACACCATTCAAAGCGACGTCATCCATTTTAAAAAATTGCTGATATCATTTGCTATTTTTTAGTCATTTACCGATTTGTGTAGAGAGCTAAATGACCGTGAAATTGAAAATCACTACAAAATGCACTTTGAAAATGTCGAAACTTGGCATGGTATCATCATTTCACCCACAGAGCATGTGCAAAAGAGTAGAGAGGGTTACGGCAAAAACTGGACGCACTTCGTGTACAAACTGGACAATCTCTTTCAGAGTATCAGGGTTTCGGACGAGAACTCATCTGTTACACTGGCACTTCATTTTTTTAAACTTATTACAACTCTAGACTTTTTTGCGTTCCGTACGCACCATTCAAAGCGACGTCATCAATTTTCAACACTTTCTGACATCATTTGCTATTTTTCAGTCATTTCCCGATTTGTTTAGAGAGCTAAATGACCGTGAAATTGAAAATCACTACAAAATGAACTCTGAAAATGTGGAAACTTGGCATGGTATCATCATTTCACCCACATAGCATGTGCAAAAGAGTAGAGGGTTACGGCAAAAACTGGACGCACTTCGTGTACAAACTGGACAATCTTTTTCGAAGTATCAGGGTTTCTGACGAGAACTCATCTGTTACATGGGCACTTCATTTTTTAAACTTATTACAACTCCAGACTTTTTTGCGTTCCGTACACACCATTCAAATCGACGTCATCCATTTTCAAAATTTCTGACATCATTTGCTATTTTTTAGTCATTTACCGATTTGTTTAGAGAGCTAAATGACCGTGAAATTGAAAATCACTACAAAATGAACTCTGAAAATGTCGAAACTTGGCATGGTATCATCATTTCACCCACATAGTATGTCCAAAAGGGTAGAGAGGATTATGGCAAAAACTGGACGCACTTGATGTACAAACTGGACAATCCCTTTCGGAGTATCAGTGTTTCGGACGAGAACTCATCTGTTACACTGGCACTTCATTTTTTAACTTATTACAACTCCAGACTTTTTTGCGTTCCGTACGCACCATTCAAAGCGACGTCATCAATTTTCAACACTTTCTGACATCATTTGCTATTTTTCAGTCATTTACCGATTTGTTTAGAGAGCTAAATGACCGTGAAATTGAAAATCACTACAAAATGAACTCTGAAAATGTCGAAACTTGGCATGGTATCATCATTTCACCCACATAGGATGTGCAAAAGAGTAGAGAGGGTTACGGCAAAAACTGGACGCACTTCGTGTACACACTGGACAATCTCTTTCGAAGTATCAGGGTTACTGACGAGAACTCATCTGTTACATGGGCACTTCATTTTTTAAACTTATTACAACTCCAGACTTTTTTGCGTTCCGTACACACCATTCAAATCGACGTCATCCATTTTCAAAATTTCTGACATCATTTGCTATTTTTTAGTCATTTACCGATTTGTTTAGAGAGCTAAATGACCGTGAAATTGAAAATCACTACAAAATGAACTCTGAAAATGTCGAAACTTGGCATGGTATCATCATTTCACCCACATAGTATGTCCAAAAGAGTAGAGAGGATTATGGCAAAAACTGGACGCACTTCATGTACAAACTGGACAATCCCTTTCGGAGTATCAGTGTTTCGGACGAGAACTCATCTGTTACACTGGCACTTCATTTTTTAACTTATTACAACTCTAGACTTTTTTGCGTTCCGTACGCACCATTCAAAGCGACGTCATCAATTTTCAACACTTTCTGACATCATTTGCTATTTTTCAGTCATTTACCGATTTGTTTAGAGAGTTAAAAGACCGTGAAATTGAAAATCACTACAAAATGAACTCTGAAAATGTCGAAACTTGGCATGGTATCATCATTTCACCCTCATAGGATGTGCAAAATAGTAGAGAGGGTTACGGCAAAAACTGGATGCACTTCGTGTACAAACTGGACAATCTCCTTCGGAGTATCAGGGTTTCGGACGAGAACTCATCTGCTACACTGGCACTTCATTTTTTTAAACTTATTACAACTCCAGAATTTTTTTGCGTTCCGTACGCACCATTCAAAGCGACGTCATCAATTTTGAACACTTTCTGACATCATTTGCTATTTTTCAGTCATTTACCGATTTGTTTAGAGAGCTAAATGACCGTGAAATTGAAAATCACTACAAAATGAACTCTGAAAATGTCGAAACTTGGCATGGTATCATCATTTCACCCACATAGGATGTGCAAAAGAGTAGAGAGGGTTACGGCAAAAACTGGACGCACTTCGTGTACAAACTGGACAATCTCTTTCGATGTATCAGGGTTTCTGACGAGAACTCATCTGTTACATGGGCACTTCATTTTTAAACTTATTACAACTCCAGACTTTTTTGCGTTCCGTACACACCATTCAAATCGACGTCATCCATTTTCAAAATTTCTTACATCATTTGCTATTTTTTAGTCATTTACCGATTTGTTTAGAGAGCTAAATGACCGTCAAATTGAAAATCACTACAAAATGAACTAAGAAAATGTCGAAACTTGGCATGGTATCATCATTTCACCCACATAGTATGTCCAGAAGAGTAGAGAGGATTATGGCAAAAACTGGACGCACTTCATGTACAAACTGGATAATCCCTTCCGGAGTATCAGGGTTTCGGACGAGAACTCATCTGTTACACTGGCACTTCATTTTTTAACTTATTACAACTCTAGACTTTTTTGCGTTCTGTACGCACCATTCAAAGCGACGTCATCAATTTTCAACACTTTCTGACATCATTTGCTATTTTTCAGTCATTTACCGATTTGTTTAGAGAGCTAAATGACCGTGAAATTGAAAATCACTACAAAATGAACTCTGAAAATGTCGAAACTTGGCATGGTATCATCATTTCACCCACATAGGATGTGCAAAAGAGTAGAGAGGGTTACGGCAAAAACTGGACGCACTTCATGTACACACTGGACAATCTCTTTCGAAGTATCAGGGTTTCTGACGAGAACTCATCTGTTACATGGGCACTTCATTTTTTAAACATATTACAACTCCAGACTTTTTTGCGTTCCGTACACACCATTCAAAGCGACGTCATCCATTTTAAAAAAATTCTGACATCATTTGCTATTTTTTAGTCATTTACCGATTTGTGTAGAGAGCTAAATGACCGTGAAATTGAAAATCACTACAAAATGAACTCTGAAAATGTTGAAACTTGGCATGGTATCATCATTTCACCCACATAGGATGTGCAAAAGAGCAGAGAGGGTTACGGCAAAAACTGGATGCACTTCGTGTACACACTGGACAATCTCTTTCGAAGTATCAGGGTTTCTGACGAGAACTCATCTGTTACATGGGCACTTCATTTTTTAAACTTATTACAACTCCAGACTTTTTTGTGTTCCGTACACACCATTCAAAGCGACGTCATCCATTTTCAATAATTTTGACATCATTTGCTATTTTTTAGTCATTTACCGATTTGTGTAGAGAGCTAAATGACCGTGAAATTGAAAATCACTACAAAATGAACTCTGAAAATGTCGAATCTTGGCATGGTATCATCATTTCACCCACATAGCATGTGCAAAAGAGTAGAGAGGGTTACGGCAAAAACTGGACGCACTTCGTGTACAAACTGGACAATCTCTTTCGGAGTATCAGGGTTTCGGACGAGAACTCATATGCTACACTGGCACTTCATTTTTTTAAACTTATTACAACTCCAGAATTTTTTTGCGTTCCGTACGCACCATTCAAAGCGACGTCATCAATTTTCAACACTTTCTGACATCATTTGCTATTTTTCAGTCATTTACCGATTTGTTTAGAGAGCTAAATGACCGTGAAATTGAAAATCACTACAAAATGAACTCTGAAAATGTCGAAACTTGGCATCGTATCATCATTTCACCCACATAGCATGTGCAAAAGAGTAGAGAGGGTTACGGCAAAAATTGGACGCACGTCGTGTACATACTGGACAATCTCTTTCGAAGTATCAGGGTTTCTGACGAGAACTCATCTGTTACATGGGCACTTCATTTTTTAAACTTATTACAACTCTAGACTTTTTTGCGTTCCGTACACACCATTCAAAGCGACGTCATCCATTTTCAAAATTTCTGACATCATTTGCTATTTTTTAGTCATTTACCGATTTGTTTAGAGAGCTAAATGACCGTGAAATTGAAAATCACTACAAAATGAACTCTGAAAATGTCGAAACTTGGCATGGTATCATCATTTCACCCACATAGCATGTGCAAAAGAGTAGAGAGGATTATGGCAAAAACTGGACGCACTTCATGTACAAACTAGACAATCTCTTTCGGAGTATCAAGGTTTCGGACGAGAACTCATCTGTTACACTAGCACTTCATTTTTTTAACTTATTACAACTCTAGACATTTTTGCGTTCCGTACGCACCATTCAAAGCGACGTCATCAATTTTCAACAATTTCTCACATCATTTGCTATTTTTCAGTCATTTACCGATTTGTTTAGAGAGCTAAATGACCGTGAAATTGAAAATCACTACAAAATGAACTCTGAAAATGTCGAAAGTTGGCATGGTATCATCATTTCACACACATAGGATGTGCAAAAGAGTAGAGAGGGTTACGGCAAAAACTGGACGCACTTCGTGTACAAACTGGACAATCTCTTTCGAAGTATCAGGGTTTCTAACGAGAACTCATCTGTTACATGGCCACTTCATTTTTTAAACTTATTACAACTCCAGACTTTTTTGCGTTCCGTACACACCATTCAAAGCGACGTCATCCATTTTCAAAAATTTCTGACATCATTTGCTATTTTCTAGTCATTTACCGATTTGTGTAGAGAGCTAAATGACCGTGAAATTGAAAATCACTACAAAATGAACTCTGAAAATGTCGAAACTTGGCATGGTATCATCATTTCACCCACATAGCATGTGCAAAAGAGTAGAGAGGGTTACGGCAAAAACTGGACGCACTTCGTGTACAAACTAGACAATCTCTTTCGGAGTATCAGGGTTTCGGACGAGAACTCATCTGCTACACTGGCACTTCATTTTTTTAAACTTATTACAACTCCAGAATTTTTTTGCGTTCCGTACGCACCATTCAAAGCGACGTCATCAATTTTCAACACTTTCTGACATCATTTGCTATTTTTCAGTCATTTACCGATTTGTTTAGACAGCTAAATGACCGTGAAATTGAAAATCACTACAAAATGAACTCTGAAAATGTCGAAACTTGGCATGGTATCATCATTTCACCCACATAGCATGTGCAAAAGAGTAGAGAGGGTTACGGCAAAAACTGGACGAACTTCGTGTACACACTGGACAATCTCTTTCGAAGTATCAGGGTTTCTGACGAGAACTCATCTGTTACATGGGCACTTCATTTTTTAAACTTATTACAACTCCAGACTTTTTTGCGTTCCGTACACACCATTCAAAGCGACGTCATCCATTTTCAAAATTTCTGACATCATTTGCTATTTTTTAGTCATTTACCGATTTGTTTAGAGAGCTAAATGACCGTGAAATTGAAAATCACTACAAAATGAACTCTGAAAATGTCGAAACTTGGCATGGTATCATCATTTCACCCACATAGCATGTGCAAAAGAGTAGAGAGGATTATGGCAAAAACTGGACGCACTTCATGTACAAACTGGACAATCTCTTTCGGAGTATCAGGGTTTCGGACGAGAACTCATCTGTTACACTAGCACTTCATTTTTTTAACTTATTACAACTCTAGACATTTTTGCGTTCCGTACGCACCATTCAAAGCGACGTCATCAATTTTCAACACTTTCTGACATCATTTGCTATTTATCAGTCATTTACCGATTTGTTTAGAGAGCTAAATGACCGTGAAATTGAAAATCACTACAAAATGAACTCTGAAAATGTCGAAAGTTGGCATGGTATCATCATTTCACCCACATAGGATGTGCAAAAGAGTAGAGAGGGTTACGGCAAAAACTGGACGCACTTCGTGTACAAACTGGACAATCTCTTTCGAAGTATCAGGGTTTCTAACGAGAACTCATCTGTTACATGGCCACTTCATTTTTTAAACTTATTACAACTCCAGACTTTTTTGCGTTCCGTATACACCATTCAAATCGACGTCATCCATTTTCAAAATTTCTGACATCATTTGCTATTTTTTAGTCATTTACCGATTTGTGTAGAGAGCTAAATGACCGTGAAATTGAAAATCACTACAAAATGAACTCTGAAAATGTCGAAACTTGGCATGGTATCATCATTTCACCCACATAGCATGTGCAAAAGAGTAGAGAGGGTTACGGCAAAAACTGGACGCACTTCGTGTACAAACTGGACAATCTCTTTCGGAGTATCAGGGTTTCGGACGAGAACTCATCTGCTACACTGGCACTTCATTTTTTTAAACTTATTACAACTCCAGAATTTTTTTGCGTTCCGTACGCACCATTCAAAGCGACGTCATCAATTTACAACACTTTCTGACATCATTTGCTATTTTTCAGTCATTTACCGATTTGTTTAGAGAGCTAAATGACCGTGAAATTGAAAATCACTACAAAATGAACTCTGAAAATGTCGAAACTTGGCATGGTATCATCATTTCACCCACATAGCATGTGCAAAAGAGTAGAGAGGGTTACGGCAAAAACTGGACGCACTTCGTGTACAAACCGGACAATCTCTTTCGAAGTATCAGGGTTTCTGACGAGAACTCATCTGTTACATGGGCACTTCATTTTTTAAACTTATTACAACTCCAGACTTTTTTGCGTTCCGTACACACCATTCAAAGCGACGTCATCCATTTTCAAAATTTCTGACATCATTTGCTATTTTTTAGTCATTTACCGATTTGTTTAGAGAGCTAAATGACCGTGAAATTGAAAATCACTACAAAATGAACTCTGAAAATGTCGAAACTTGGCATGGTATCATCATTTCACCCACATAGCATGTGCAAAAGAGTAGAGAGGATTATGGCAAAAACTGGACGCACTTCATGTACAAACTGGACAATCTCTTTCGGAGTATCAGGGTTTCGGACGAGAACTCATCTGTTACACTAGCACGTCATTTTTTTAACTTATTACAACTCTAGACATTTTTGCGTTCCGTACGCACCATTCAAAGCGACGTCATCAATTTTCAACACATTCTGACATCATTTGCTATTTATCAGTCATTTACCGATTTGTTTAGAGAGCTAAATGACCGTGAAATTGAAAATCACTACAAAATGAACTCTGAAAATGTCGAAAGTTGGCATGGTATCATCATTTCACCCACATAGGATGTGCAAAAGAGTAGAGAGGGTTACGGCAAAAACTGGACGCACTTCGTGTACAAACTGGACAATCTCTTTCGAAGTATCAGGGTTTCTAACGAGAACTCATCTGTTACATGGCCACTTCATTTTTTAAACTTATTACAACTCCAGACTTTTTTGCGTTCCGTACACACCATTCAAATCGACGTCATCCATTTTCAAAATTTCTGACATCATTTGCTATTTTTTAGTCATTTACCGATTTGTGTAGAGAGCTAAATGACCGTGAAATTGAAAATCACTACAAAATGAACTCTGAAAATGTCGAAACTTGGCATGGTATCATCATTTCACCCACATAGCATGTGCAAAAGAGTAGAGAGGGTTACGGCAAAAACTGGACGCACTTCGTGTACAAACAGGACAATCTCTTTCGGAGTATCAGGGTTTCGGACGAGAACTCATCTGCTACACTGGCACTTCATTTTTTTAAACTTATTACAACTCCAGAATTTTTTTGCGTTCCGTACGCACCATTCAAAGCGACGTCATCAATTTTCAACACTTTCTGACATCATTTGCTATTTTTCAGTCATTTACCGATTTGTTTAGAGAGCTAAATGACCGTGAAATTGAAAATCACTACAAAATGAACTCTGAAAATGTCGAAACTTGGCATGGTATCATCATTTCACCCACATAGCATGTGCAAAAGAGTAGAGAGGGTTACGGCAAAAACTGGACGCACTTCGTGTACAAACTGGACAATCTCTTTCGAAGTATCAGGGTTTCTGACGAGAACTCATCTGTTACATGGGCACTTCATTTTTTAAACTTATTACAACTCCAGACTTTTTTGCGTTCCGTACACACCATTCAAAGCGACGTCATCCATTTTCAAAATTTCTGACATCATTTGCTATTTTTTAGTCATTTACCGATTTGTTTAGAGAGCTAAATGACCGTGAAATTGAAAATCACTACAAAATGAACTCTGAAAATGTCGAAACTTGGCATGGTATCATCATTTCACCCACATAGCATGTGCAAAAGAGTAGAGAGGATTATGGCAAAAACTGGACGCACTTCATGTACAAACTGGACAATCTCTTTCGGAGTATCAGGGTTTCGGACGAGAACTCATCTGTTACACTAGCACGTCATTTTTTTAACTTATTACAACTCTAGACATTTTTGCGTTCCGTACGCACCATTCAAAGCGACGTCATCAATTTTCAACACATTCTGACATCATTTGCTATTTATCAGTCATTTACCGATTTGTTTAGAGAGCTAAATGACCGTGAAATTGAAAATCACTACAAAATGAACTCTGAAAATGTCGAAAGTTGGCATGGTATCATCATTTCACCCACATAGGATGTGCAAAAGAGTAGAGAGGGTTACGGCAAAAACTGGACGCACTTCGTGTACAAACTGGACAATCTCTTTCGAAGTATCAGGGTTTCTAACGAGAACTCATCTGTTACATGGCCACTTCATTTTTTAAACTTATTACAACTCCAGACTTTTTTGCGTTCCGTACACACCATTCAAATCGACGTCATCCATTTTCAAAATTTCTGACATCATTTGCTATTTTTTAGTCATTTACCGATTTGTGTAGAGAGCTAAATGACCGTGAAATTGAAAATCACTACAAAATGAACTCTGAAAATGTCGAAACTTGGCATGGTATCATCATTTCACCCACATAGCATGTGCAAAAGAGTAGAGAGGGTTACGGCAAAAACTGGACGCACTTCGTGTACAAACTGGACAATCTCTTTCGGAGTATCAGGGTTTCGGACGAGAACTCATCTGCTACACTGGCACTTCATTTTTTTAAACTTATTACAACTCCAGAATTTTTTTGCGTTCCGTACGCACCATTCAAAGCGACGTCATCAATTTTCAACACTTTCTGACATCATTTGCTATTTTTCAGTCATTTACCGATTTGTTTAGAGAGCTAAATGACCGTGAAATTGAAAATCACTACAAAATGAACTCTGAAAATGTCGAAACTTGGCATGGTATCATCATTTCACCCACATAGCATGTGCAAAAGAGTAGAGAGGGTTACGGCAAAAACTGGATGCACTTCGTGTACAAACTGGACAATCTCTTTCGAAGTATCAGGGTTTCTGACGAGAACTCATCTGTTACATGGGCACTTCATTTTTTAAACTTATTACAACTCCAGACTTTTTTGCGTTCCGTACACACCATTCAAAGCGACGTCATCCATTTTCAAAATTTCTGACATCATTTGCTATTTTTTAGTCATTTACCGATTTGTTTAGAGAGCTAAATGACCGTGAAATTGAAAATCACTACAAAATGAACTCTGAAAATGTCGAAACTTGGCATGGTATCATCATTTCACCCACATAGCATGTGCAAAAGAGTAGAGAGGATTATGGCAAAAACTGGACGCACTTCATGTACAAACTGGACAATCTCTTTCGGAGTATCAGGGTTTCGGACGAGAACTCATCTGTTACACTAGCACTTCATTTTTTTAACTTATTACAACTCTAGACATTTTTGCGTTCCGTACGCACCATTCAAAGCGACGTCATCAATTTTCAACACTTTCTGACATCATTTGCTATTTATCAGTCATTTACCGATTTGTTTAGAGAGCTAAATGACCGTGAAATTGAAAATCACTACAAAATGAACTCTGAAAATGTCGAAAGTTGGCATGGTATCATCATTTCACCCACATAGGATGTGCAAAAGAGTAGAGAGGGTTACGGCAAAAACTGGACGCACTTCGTGTACAAACTGGACAATCTCTTTCGAAGTATCAGGGTTTCTAACGAGAACTCATCTGTTACATGGCCACTTCATTTTTTAAACTTATTACAACTCCAGACTTTTTTGCGTTCCGTACACACCATTCAAATCGACGTCATCCATTTTCAAAATTTCTGACATCATTTGCTATTTTTTAGTCATTTACCGATTTGTGTAGAGAGCTAAATGACCGTGAAATTGAAAATCACTACAAAATGAACTCTGAAAATGTCGAAACTTGGCATGGTATCATCATTTCACCCACATAGCATGTGCAAAAGAGTAGAGAGGGTTACGGCAAAAACTGGACGCACTTCGTGTACAAACTGGACAATCTCTTTCGGAGTATCAGGGTTTCGGACGAGAACTCATCTGCTACACTGGCACTTCATTTTTTTAAACTTATTACAACTCCAGAATTTTTTTGCGTTCCGTACGCACCATTCAAAGCGACGTCATCAATTTTCAACACTTTCTGACATCATTTCCTATTTTTCAGTCATTTACCGATTTGTTTAGAGAGCTAAATGACCGTGAAATTGAAAATCACTACAAAATGAACTCTGAAAATGTCGAAACTTGGCATGGTATCATCATTTCACCCACATAGCATGTGCAAAAGAGTAGAGAGGGTTACGGCAAAAACTGGACGGACTTCGTGTACAAACTGGACAATCTCTTTCGAAGTATCAGGGTTTCTGACGAGAACTCATCTGTTACATGGGCACTTCATTTTTTAAACTTATTACAACTCCAGACTTTTTTGCGTTCCGTACACACCATTCAAAGCGACGTCATCCATTTTCAAAATTTCTGACATCATTTGCTATTTTTTAGTCATTTACCGATTTGTTTAGAGAGCTAAATGACCGTGAAATTGAAAATCACTACAAAATGAACTCTGAAAATGTCGAAACTTGGCATGGTATCATCATTTCACCCACATAGCATGTGCAAAAGAGTAGAGAGGATTATGGCAAAAACTGGACGCACTTCATGTACAAACTGGACAATCTCTTTCGGAGTATCAGGGTTTCGGACGAGAACTCATCTGTTACACTAGCACTTCATTTTTTTAACTTATTACAACTCTAGACATTTTTGCGTTCCGTACGCACCATTCAAAGCGACGTCATCAATTTTCAACACTTTCTGACATCATTTGCTATTTATCAGTCATTTACCGATTTGTTTAGAGAGCTAAATGACCGTGAAATTGAAAATCACTACAAAATGAACTCTGAAAATGTCGAAAGTTGGCATGGTATCATCATTTCACCCACATAGGATGTGCAAAAGAGTAGAGAGGGTTACGGCAAAAAATGGACGCACTTCGTGTACAAACTGGACAATCTCTTTCGAAGTATCAGGGTTTCTAACGAGAACTCATCTGTTACATGGCCACTTCATTTTTTAAACTTATTACAACTCCAGACTTTTTTGCGTTCCGTACACACCATTCAAATCGACGTCATCCATTTTCAAAATTTCTGACATCATTTGCTATTTTTTAGTCATTTACCGATTTGTGTAGAGAGCTAAATGACCGTGAAATTGAAAATCACTACAAAATGAACTCTGAAAATGTCGAAACTTGGCATGGTATCATCATTTCACCCACATAGCATGTGCAAAAGAGTAGAGAGGGTTACGGCAAAAACTGGACGCACTTCGTGTACAAACTGGACAATCTCTTTCGGAGTATCAGGGTTTCGGACGAGAACTCATCTGCTACACTGGCACTTCATTTTTTAAACTTATTACAACTCCAGAATTTTTTTGCGTTCCGTACGCACCATTCAAAGCGACGTCATCAATTTTCAACACTTTCTGACATCATTTGCTATTTTTCAGTCATTTACCGATTTGTTTAGAGAGCTAAATGACCGTGAAATTGAAAATCACTACAAAATGAACTCTGAAAATGTCGAAACTTGGCATGGTATCATCATTTCACCCACATAGCATGTGCAAAAGAGTAGAGAGGGTTACGGCAAAAACTGGACGCACTTCGTGTACAAACTGGACAATCTCTTTCGAAGTATCAGGGTTTCTGACGAGAACTCATCTGTTACATGGGCACTTCATTTTTTAAACTTATTACAACTCCAGACTTTTTTGCGTTCCGTACACACCATTCAAAGCGACGTCATCCATTTTCAAAATTTCTAACATCATTTGCTATTTTTTAGTCATTTACCGATTTGTTTAGAGAGCTAAATGACCGTGAAATTGAAAATCACTACAAAATGAACTCTGAAAATGTCGAAACTTGGCATGGTATCATCATTTCACCCACATAGCATGTGCAAAAGAGTAGAGAGGATTATGGCAAAAACTGGACGCACTTCATGTACAAACTGGACAATCTCTTTCGGAGTATCAGGGTTTCGGACGAGAACTCATCTGTTACACTAGCACTTCATTTTTTTAACTTATTACAACTCTAGACATTTTTGCGTTCCGTACGCACCATTCAAAGCGACGTCATCAATTTTCAACACTTTCTGACATCATTTGCTATTTTTCAGTCATTTACCGATTTGTTTAGAGAGCTAAATGACCGTGAAATTGAAAATCACTACAAAATGAACTCTGAAAATGTCGAAAGTTGGCATGGTATCATCATTTCACCCACATAGGATGTGCAAAAGAGTAGAGAGGGTTACGGCAAAAACTGGACGCACTTCGTGTACAAACTGGACAATCTCTTTCGAAGTATCAGGGTTTCTAACGAGAACTCATCTGTTACATGGCCACTTCATTTTTTAAACTTATTACAACTCCAGACTTTTTTGCGTTCCGTACACACCATTCAAATCGACGTCATCCATTTTCAAAATTTCTGACATCATTTGCTATTTTTTAGTCATTTACCGATTTGTGTAGAGAGCTAAATGACCGTGAAATTGAAAATCACTACAAAATGAACTCTGAAAATGTCGAAACTTGGCATGGTATCATCATTTCACCCACATAGCATGTGCAAAAGAGTAGAGAGGGTTACGGCAAAAACTGGACGCACTTCGTGTACAAACTGGACAATCTCTTTCGGAGTATCAGGGTTTCGGACGAGAACTCATCTGCTACACTGGCACTTCATTTTTTTAAACTTATTACAACTCCAGAATTTTTTTGCGTTCCGTACGCACCATTCAAAGCGACGTCATCAATTTTCAACACTTTCTGACATCATTTGCTATTTTTCAGTCATTTAGCGATTTGTTTAGAGAGCTAAATGACCGTGAAATTGAAAATCACTACAAAATGAACTCTGAAAATGTCGAAACTTGGCATGGTATCATCATTTCACCCACATAACATGTGCAAAAGAGTAGAGAGGGTTACGGCAAAAACTGGACGCACTTCGTGTACAAACTGGACAATCTCTTTCGAAGTATCAGGGTTTCTGACGAGAACTCATCTGTTACATGGGCACTTCATTTTTTAAACTTATTACAACTCCAGACTTTTTTGCGTTCCGTACACACCATTCAAAGCGACGTCATCCATTTACAAAATTTCTGACATCATTTGCTATTTTTTAGTCATTTACCGATTTGTTTAGAGAGCTAAATGACCGTGAAATTGAAAATCACTACAAAATGAACTCTGAAAATGTCGAAACTTGGCATGGTATCATCATTTCACCCACATAGCATGTGCAAAAGAGTAGAGAGGATTATGGCAAAAACTGGACGCACTTCATGTACAAACTGGACAATCTCTTTCGGAGTATCAGGGTTTCGGACGAGAACTCATCTGTTACACTAGCACTTCATTTTTTTAACTTATTACAACTCTAGACATTTTTGCGTTCCGTACGCACCATTCAAAGCGACGTCATCAATTTTCAACACTTTCTGACATCATTTGCTATTTTTCAGTCATTTACCGATTTGTTTAGAGAGCTAAATGACCGTGAAATTGAAAATCACTACAAAATGAACTCTGAAAATGTCGAAAGTTGGCATGGTATCATCATTTCACCCACATAGGATGTGCAAAAGAGTAGAGAGGGTTACGGCAAAAACTGGACGCACTTCGTGTACAAACTGGACAATCTCTTTCGAAGTATCAGGGTTTCTAACGAGAACTCATCTGTTACATGGCCACTTCATTTTTTAAACTTATTACAACTCCAGACTTTTTTGCGTTCCGTACACACCATTCAAATCGACGTCATCCATTTTCAAAATTTCTGACATCATTTGCTATTTTTTAGTCATTTACCGATTTGTGTAGAGAGCTAAATGACCGTGAAATTGAAAATCACTACAAAATGAACTCTGAAAATGTCGAAACTTGGCATGGTATCATCATTTCACCCACATAGCATGTGCAAAAGAGTAGAGAGGGTTACGGCAAAAACTGGACGCACTTCGTGTACAAACTGGACAATCTCTTTCGGAGTATCAGGGTTTCGGACGAGAACTCATCTGCTACACTGGCACTTCATTTTTTTAAACTTATTACAACTCCAGAATTTTTTTGCGTTCCGTACGCACCATTCAAAGCGACGTCATCAATTTTCAACACTTTCTGACATCATTTGCTATTTTTCAGTCATTTACCGATTTGTTTAGAGAGCTAAATGACCGTGAAATTGAAAATCACTACAAAATGAACTCTGAAAATGTCGAAACTTGGCATGGTATCATCATTTCACCCACATAGCATGTGCAAAAGAGTAGAGAGGGTTACGGCAAAAACTGGACGCACTTCGTGTACAAACTGGACAATCTCTTTCGAAGTATCAGGGTTTCTGACGAGAACTCATCTGTTACATGGGCACTTCATTTTTTAAACTTAGTACAACTCCAGACTTTTTTGCGTTCCGTACACACCATTCAAAGCGACGTCATCCATTTTCAAAATTTCTGATATCATTTGCTATTTTTTAGTCATTTACCGATTTGTTTAGAGAGCTAAATGACCGTGAAATTGAAAATCACTACAAAATGAACTCTGAAAATGTCGAAACTTGGCATGGTATCATCATTTCACCCACATAGCATGTGCAAAAGAGTAGAGAGGATTATGGCAAAAACTGGACGCACTTCATGTACAAACTGGACAATCTCTTTCGGAGTATCAGGGTTTCGGACGAGAACTCATCTGTTACACTAGCACTTCATTTTTTTAACTTATTACAACTCTAGACATTTTTGCGTTCCGTACGCACCATTCAAAGCGACGTCATCAATTTTCAACACTTTCTGACATCATTTGCTATTTTTCAGTCATTTACCGATTTGTTTAGAGAGCTAAATGACCGTGAAATTGAAAATCACAACAAAATGAACTCTGAAAATGTCGAAAGTTGGCATGGTATCATCATTTCACCCACATAGGATGTGCAAAAGAGTAGAGAGGGTTACGGCAAAAACTGGACGCACTTCGTGTACAAACTGGACAATCTCTTTCGAAGTATCAGGGTTTCTAACGAGAACTCATCTGTTACATGGGCACTTCATTTTTTAAACTTATTACAACTCCAGACTTTTTGCGTTCCGTACACACCATTCAAATCGACGTCATCCATTTTCAAAATTTCTGACATCATTTGCTATTTTTTAGTCATTTACCGATTTGTTTAGAGAGCTAAATGACCGTGAAATTGAAAATCACTACAAAATGAACTAAGAAAATGTCGAAACTTGGCATGGTATCATCATTTCACCCACATAGTATGTCCAAAAGAGTAGAGAAGATTATGGCAAAAACTGGACGCACTTCATGTACAAACTGGACAATCCCTTTCGGAGTATCAGGGTTTCGGACGAGAACTCATCTGTTACACTGGCACTTCATTTTTTAACTTATTACAACTCTAGAATTTTTTGCGTTCCGTACCCACCATTCAAAGTGACGTCATCAATTTTCAACACTTTCTGACATCATTTGCTATTTTTCAGTCATTTACCGATTTGTTTAGAGAGCTAAATGACCGTGAAATTGAAAATCACTACAAAATGAACTCTGAAAATGTAGAAACTTGGCATGGTATCATCATTTCACCCACATAGGATGTGCAAAAGAGCAGAGAGGGTTACGGCAAAAACTGGACGCACTTCGTGTACACACTGGACAATCTCTTTCGAAGTATCAGGGTTTCTGACGAGAACTCATCTGTTACATGGGCACTTCATTTTTTAAACTTATTACAACTCCAGACTTTTTTGCGTTCCGTACGCACCATTCAAAGCGACGTCATCCATTTTCAAAATTTCTGACATCATTTGCTAACTTTTAGTCATTTACCGATTTGTTTAGAGAGCTAAATGACCGTGAAATTGAAAATCACTACAAAATGAACTCTGAAAATGTCGAAACTTGGCATGGTATCATCATTTCACCCACATAGCATGTGCAAAAGAGTAGAGAGGATTATGGCAAAAACTGGACGCACTTCATGTACAAACTGGACAATCTCTTTCGGAGTATCAGGGTTTCGGACGAGAACTCATCTGTTACACTGGCACTTCATTTTTTTAACTTATTACAACTCTAGACATTTTTGCGTTCCGTACGTACCATTCAAAGCGACGTCATCAATTTTCAACACTTTCTGACATCATTTGCTATTTTTCAGTCATTTACCGATTTGTTTAGAGAGCTAAATGACCGTGAAATTGAAAATCACTAAAAAATGAACTCTGAAAATGTCGAAAGTTGGCATGGTATCATCATTTCACCCACATAGGATGTGCAAAAGAGTAGAGAGGGTTACGACAAAAACTGGACGCACTTCGTGTACAAACTGGACAATCTCTTTCGAAGTATCAGGGTTTCTAACGAGAACTCATCTGTTACATGGGCACTTCATTTTTTAAACTTATTACAACTCCAGACTTTTTTGCGTTCCGTACACACCATTCAAATCGACGTCATCCATTTTCAAAATTTCTGACATCATTTGCTATTTTTTAGTCATTTACCGATTTGTTTAGAGAGCTAAATGACCGTGAAATTGAAAATCACTACAAAATGAACTAAGAAAATGTCGAAACTTGGCATGGTATCATCATTTCACCCACATAGTATGTCCAAAAGAGTAGAGAAGATTATGGCAAAAACTGGACGCACTTCATGTACAAACTGGACAATCCCTTTCGGAGTATCAGGGTTTCGGACGAGAACTCATCTGTTACACTGGCACTTCATTTTTTAACTTATTACAACTCTAGAATTTTTTGCGTTCCGTACGCACCATTCAAAGTGACGTCATCAATTTTCAACACTTTCTGACATCATTTGCTATTTTTCAGTCATTTACCGATTTGTTTAGAGAGTTAAATGACCGTGAAATTGAAAATCACTACAAAATGAACTCTGAAAATGTCGAAACTTGGCATGGTATCATCATTTCACCCACATAGGATGTGCAAAAGAGTAGAGAGGGTTACGGCAAAAACTGGACGCACTTCGTGTACACACTGGACAATCTCTTTCGAAGTATCAGGGTTTCTGACGAGAACTCATCTGTTACATGGGCACTTCATTTTTTAAACTTATTACAACTCCAGACTTTTTTGCGTTCCGTAACCACCATTCAAAGCGACGTCATCCATTGTCAAAAATTTCTGACATCATTTGCTATTTTTTTAGTCATTTACCGATTTGTGTAGAGAGCTAAATGACCGTGAAATTGAAAATCACTACAAAATGAACTCTGAAAATGTCGAAACTTGGCATGGTATCATCATTTCACCCACATAGGATGTGCAAAAGAGTAGAGAGGGTTACGGCAAAAACTGGACGCACTTCGTGTACAAACTGGACAATCCCTTTCGGAGTATCAGGGTTTCGGACGAGAACTCGTCTGCTACACTGGCACTTCATTTTTTTAAACTTATTACAACTCCAGAATTTTTTTGCGTTCCGTACGCACCATTCAAAGCGACGTCATCAATTTTCAACACTTTCTGACATCATTTGCTATTTTTCAGTCATTTACCGATTTGTTTAGAGAGCTAAATGACCGTGAAATTGTAAATCACTACAAAATGAACTCTGAAAATGTCGAAACTTGGCATGGTATCATCATTTCACCCACATAGCATGTGCAAAAGAGTAGAGAGGGTTACGGCAAAAACTGGACGCACTTCGTGTACAAACTGGACAATCTCTTTCGAAGTATCAGGGTTTCTGACGAGAACTCATCTGTTACATGGGCACTTCATTTTTTAAACTTATTACAACTCCAAACTTTTTTGCGTTCCGTACACACCATTCAAAGCGACGTCATCCATTTTCAAAATTTCCGACATCATTTGCTATTTTTTAGTCATTTACCGATTTGTTTAGAGAGCTTAATGACCGTGAAATTGAAAATCACTACAAAATGAACTCTGAAAATGTCGAAACTTGGCATGGTATCATCATTTCACCCACATAGCATGTGCAAAAGAGTAGAGAGGATTATGGCAAAAACTGGACGCACTTCAGGTACAAACTTGACAATTTCTTTCGGAGTATCAGGGTTTCGGACGAGAACTCATCTGTTACACTGGCACTTCATTTTTTTAACTTATTACAACTCTAGACATTTTTGCGTTCCGTACGCACCATTCAAAGCGACGTCATCAATTTTCAACACTTTCTGACATCATTTGCTATTTTTCAGTCATTTACCGATTTGTTTAGAGAGCTAAATGACCGTGAAATTGAAAATCACTACAAAATGAACTCTGAAAATGTCGAAACTTGGCATGGTATCATCATTTCACCCACATAGGATGTGCAAAAGAGTAGAGAGGGTTACGGCAAAAACTGGACGCACTTCGTGTACACACTGGACAATCTCTTTCGAAGTATCAGGGTTTCTGACGAGAACTCATCTGTTACATGGGCACTTCATTTTTTAAACTTATTACAACTCCAGACTTTTTTGCATTCCGTACACACCATTCAAAGCGACGTCATCCATTTTAAAAAATTTCTGACATCATTTGCTATTTTTTAGTCATTTACCGATTTGTGTAGAGAGCTAAATGACCGTGAAATTGAAAATCACTACAAAATGAACTCTGAAAATGTCGAAACTTGGCATGGTATCATCATTTCACCCACATAGGATGTGCAAAAGAGCAGAGAGGGTTACGGCAAAAACTGGACGCACTTCGTGTACACACTGGACAATCTCTTTCGAAGTATCAGGGTTTCTGACGAGAACTCATCTGTTACATGGGCACTTCATTTTTTAAACTTATTACAACTCCAGACTTTTTTGCGTTCCGTACACACCATTCAAAGCGACGTCATCCATTTTCAAAAATTTCTGACATAATTTGCTAATTTTTAGTCATTTACCGATTTGTGTAGAGAGCTAAATGACCGTGAAATTGAAAATCACTACAAAATGAACTCTCAAAATGTTGAAACTTGGCATGGTATTATCATTTCACCCACATAGCATGTGCAAAAGAGTAGAGAGGGTTACGGCAAAAACTGGACGCACTTCGTGTACAAACTGGACAATCTCCTTCGGAGTATCAGGGTTTCGGACGAGAACTCATCTGCTACACTGGCACTTCATTTTTTTAAACCTATTACAACTCCAGAATTTTTTTGCGTTCCGTACGCACCATTCAAAGCGACGTCATCAATTTTCAACACTTTCTGACATCATTTGCTATTTTTCAGTCATTTACCGATTTGTTTAGAGAGCTAAATGACCGTGAAATTGAAAATCACTACAAAATGAACTCTGAAAATGTCGAAACTTGGCATGGTATCATCATTTCACCCACATAGCATGTGCAAAAGAGTAGAGAGGGTTACGGCAAAAACTGGACGCACTTCGTGTACAAACTGGACAATCTCTTTTGAAGTATCAGGGTTTCTGACGAGAACTCATCTGTTACATGGGCACTTCATTTTTTTAAACTTATTACAACTCCAGACTTTTTTGCGTTCCGTACACACCATTCAAAGCGACGTCATCCATTTTCAAAATTTCTGACATCATTGGCTATTTTTTAGTCATTTACCGATTTGTTTAGAGAGCTAAATGACCGTGAAATTGAAAATCACTACAAAATGAACTCTAAAAATGTCGAAACTTGGCATGGTATCATCATTTCACCCACATAGCATGTGCAAAAGAGTAGAGAGGATTATGGCAAAAACTGGACGCACTTCATGTACAAACTGGACAATCTCTTTCGGAGTATCAGGGTTTCGGACGAGAACTCATCTGTTACACTGGCACTTCATTTTTTTAAACTTATTACAACTCTACAATTTTTTGCGTTCCGTACGCACCATTCAAAGCGACGTCATCAATTTTCAACACTTTCTGACATCATTTGCTATTTTTCAGTCATTTACCGATTTGTTTAGAGAGCTAAATGACCGTGAAATTGAAAATCACTACAAAATGAACTCAGAAAATGTCGAAACTTGGCATGGTATCATCATTTCACCCACATAGGACGTGCAAAAGAGTAGAGAGGGTTACGGCAAAAACTGGACGCACTTCGTGTACACACTGGACAATCTCTTTCGAAGTATCAGTGTTACTGACGAGAACTCATCTGTTATGTGGGCACTTCATTTTTTAAACTTATTACAACTCCAGACTTTTTTGCGTTCCGTACACACCATTCAAAGCGACGTCATCCATTTTCAAAAATTTCTGACATCATTTGCAATTTTTTAGTCATTTACCGATTTGTGTAGAGAGCTAAATGACCGTGAAATTGAAAATCACTACAAAATGAACTCTGAAAATGTCGAAAGTTGGCATGGTATCATCATTTCACCCACATAGGATGTCCAAAAGAGTAGAGAGGGTTACGGCAAAAACTGGACGCACTTCGTGTACACACTGGACAATCTCTTTCGAAGTATTAGGGTTTCTGACGAGAACTCATCTGTTACATGGGCACTTCATTTTTTAAACTTGTTACAACTCCAGACTTTTTTGCGTTCCGTACACACCATTCAAAGCGACGTCATCAATTTTCAAAATTTCTGACATCATTTGCTATTTTTTAGTCATTTACCGATTTGTTTAGAGAGCTAAATGACCGTGAAATTGAAAATCACTTCAAAATGAACTCTAAAAATGTCGAAACTTGGCATGGTATCATCATTTCACCCACATAGCATGTGCAAAAGAGTAGAGAGGATTATGGCAAAAACTGGACGCACTTCATGTACAAACTGGACAATCTCTTTCGGAGTATCAGGGTTTCTGACGAGAACTCATCTGTTACATGGGCACTTCATTTTTTAAACTTATTACAAGTCCAGACTTTTTTGCGTTCCGTACACACCATACAAAGCGACGTCATCCATTTTAAAATTTTTTGACATCATTTGCTATTTTTTAGTCATTTACCGATTTGTTTAGAGAGCTAAATGACCGTGAAATTGAAAATCACTACAAAATGAACTCTAAAAATGTCGAAACTTGGCATGGTATCATCATTTCACCCACATAGCATGTGCAAAAGAGTAGAGAGAATTATGGCAAAAACTGGACGCACTTCATGTACAAACTGGACAATCTCTTTCGGAGTATCAGGGTTTCGGACGAGAACTCATCTGTTACACTAGCACTTCATTTTTTTAACTTATTACAACTCTAGACATTTTTGCGTTCCGTACGCACCATTCAAAGCGACGTCATCAATTTTCAACACTTTCTGACATCATTTCCTATTTTTCAGTCATTTACCGATTTGTTTAGAGAGCTAAATGACCGTGAAATTGAAAATCACTACAAAATGAACTCTGAAAATGTCGAAACTTGGCATGGTATCATCATTTCACCCACATAGCATGTGCAAAAGAGTAGAGAGGGTTACGGGAAAAACTGGACGCACTTCGTGTACAAACAGGACAATCTCTTTCGGAGTATCAGGGTTTCGGACGAGAACTCATCTGCTACACTGGCACTTCATTTTTTTAAACTTATTACAACTCCAGAATTTTTTTGCGTTCCGTACGCACCATTCAAAGCGACGTCATCAATTTTCAACACTTTCTGACATCATTTGCTATTTTTCAGTCATTTACCGATTTGTTTAGAGAGCTAAATGACCGTGAAATTGAAAATCACTACAAAATGAACTCTGAAAATGTCGAAACTTGGCATGGTATCATCATTTCACCCACATAGCATGTGCAAAAGAGTAGAGAGGGTTACGGCAAAAACTGGACGCACTTCGTGTACACACTGGACAATCTCTTTCGAAGTATCAGGGTTTCTGACGAGAACTCATCTGTTACATGGGCACTTCATTTTTTAAACTTATTACAACTCCAGACTTTTTTGCGTTCCGTACACACCATTCAAAGCGACGTCATCCATTTTCAAAATTTCTGACATCATTTGCTATTTTTCAGTCATTTACCGATTTGTTTAGAGAGCTAAATGACCGTGAAATTGAAAATCACTACAAAATGAACTCTGAAAATGTCGAAACTTGGCATGGTATCATCATTTCACCCACATAGCATGTGCAAAAGAGTAGAGAGGATTATGGCAAAAACTGGACGCACTTCATGTACAAACTGGACAATCTCTTTCGGAGTATCAGGGTTTCGGACGAGAACTCATCTGTTACACTAGCACTTCATTTTTTTAACTTATTACAACTCTAGACATTTTTGCGTTCCGTACGCACCATTCAAAGCGACGTCATCAATTTTCAACACTTTCTGACATCATTTGCTATTTTTCAGTCATTTGCCGATTTGTTTAGAGAGCTAAATGACCGTGAAATTGAAAATGACTACAAAATGAACTCTGAAAATGTCGAAAGTTGGCATGGTATCATCATTTCACCCACATAGGATGTGCAAAAGAGTAGAGAGGGTTACGGCAAAAACTGGACGCACTTCGTGTACAAACTGGACAATCTCTTTCGAAGTATCAGGGTTTCTAACGAGAACTCATCTGTTACATGGGCACTTCATTTTTTAAACTTATTACAACTCCAGACTTTTTTGCGTTCCGTACACACCATTCAAATCGACGTCATCCATTTTCAAAATTTCTGACATCATTTGCTATTTTTTAGTCATTTACCGATTTATGTAGAGAGCTAAATGACCGTGAAATTGAAAATCACTACAAAATGAACTCTCAAAATGTCGAAACTTGGCATGGTATTATCATTTCACCCACATAGCATGTGCAAAAGAGTAGAGAGGGTTACGGCAAAAACTGGACGCACTTCGTGTACAAACTGGACAATCTCCTTCGGAGTATCAGGGTTTCGGACGAGAACTCATCTGCTACACTGGCACTTCATTTTTTTAAACTTATTACAACTCCAGAATTTTTTTGCGTTCCGTACGCACCATTCAAAGCGACGTCATCAATTTTCAACACTTTCTGACATCATTTGCTATTTTTCAGTCATTTACCGATTTGTTTAGAGAGCTAAATGACCGTGAAATTGAAAATCACTACAAAATGAACTCTGAAAATGTCGAAACTTGGCATGGTATCATCATTTCACCCACATAGCATGTGCAAAAGAGTAGAGAGGGTTACGGCAAAAACTGGACGCACTTCGTGTACAAACTGGACAATCTCTTTCGAAGTATCAGGGTTTCTGACGAGAACTCATCTGTTACATGGGCACTTCATTTTTTTAAACTTATTACAACTCCAGACTTTTTTGCGTTCCGTACACACCATTCAAAGCGACGTCATCCATTTTCAAAATTTCTGACATCATTGGCTATTTTTTAGTCATTTACCGATTTGTTTAGAGAGCTAAATGACCGTGAAATTGAAAATCACTACAAAATGAACTCTAAAAATGTCGAAACTTGGCATGGTATCATCATTTCACCCACATAGCATGTGCAAAAGAGTAGAGAGGATTATGGCAAAAACTGGACGCACTTCATGTACAAACTGGACAATCTCTTTCGGAGTATCAGGGTTTCGGACGAGAACTCATCTGTTACACTGGCACTTCATTTTTTTAAACTTATTACAACTCTACAATTTTTTGCGTTCCGTACGCACCATTCAAAGCGACGTCATCAATTTTCAACACTTTCTGACATCATTTGCTATTTTTCAGTCATTTACCGATTTGTTTAGAGAGCTAAATGACCGTGAAATTGAAAATCACTACAAAATGAACTCAGAAAATGTCGAAACTTGGCATGGTATCATCATTTCACCCACATAGGACGTGCAAAAGAGTGGAGAGGGTTACGGCAAAAACTGGACGCACTTCGTGTACACACTGGACAATCTCTTTCGAAGTATCAGTGTTACTGACGAGAACTCATCTGTTATGTGGGCACTTCATTTTTTAAACTTATTACAACTCCAGACTTTTTTGCGTTCCGTACACACCATTCAAAGCGACGTCATCCATTTTCAAAAATTTCTGACATCATTTGCAATTTTTTAGTCATTTACCGATTTGTGTAGAGAGCTAAATGACCGTGAAATTGAAAATCACTACAAAATGAACTCTGAAAATGTCGAAAGTTGGCATGGTATCATCATTTCACCCACATAGGATGTCCAAAAGAGTAGAGAGGGTTACGGCAAAAACTGGACGCACTTCGTGTACACACTGGACAATCTCTTTCGAAGTATCAGGGTTTCTGACGAGAACTCATCTGTTACATGGGCACTTCATTTTTTAAACTTATTACAACTCCAGACTTTTTTGCGTTCCGTACACACCATTCAAAGCGACGTCATCCATTTTCAAAATTTCTGACATCATTTGCTATTTTTTAGTCATTTACCGATTTGTTTAGAGAGCTAAATGACCGTGAAATTGAAAATCACTTCAAAATGAACTCTAAAAATGTCGAAACTTGGCATGGTATCATCATTTCACCCACATAGCATGTGCAAAAGAGTAGAGAGGATTATGGCAAAAACTGGACGCACTTCATGTACAAACTGGACAATCTCTTTCGGAGTATCAGGGTTTCTGACGAGAACTCATCTGTTACATGGGCACTTCATTTTTTAAACTTATTACAAGTCCAGACTTTTTTGCGTTCCGTACACACCATACAAAGCGACGTCATCCATTTTAAAAATTTTTGACATCATTTGCTATTTTTTAGTCATTTACCGATTTGTTTAGAGAGCTAAATGACCGTGAAATTGAAAATCACTTCAAAATGAACTCTAAAAATGTCGAAACTTGGCATGGTATCATCATTTCACCCACATAGCATGTGCAAAAGAGTAGAGAGAATTATGGCAAAAACTGGACGCACTTCATGTACAAACTGGACAATCTCTTTCGGAGTATCAGGGTTTCGGACGAGAACTCATCTGTTACACTAGCACTTCATTTTTTTAACTTATTACAACTCTAGACATTTTTGCGTTCCGTACGCACCATTCAAAGTGACGTCATCAATTTTCAACACTTTCTGACATCATTTGCTATTTTTCAGTCATTTACCGATTTGTTTAGAGAGCTAAATGACCGTGAAATTGAAAATCACTACAAAATGAACTCTGAAAATGTCGAAAGTTGGCATGGTATCATCATTTCACCCACATAGGATGTGCAAAAGAGTAGAGTGGGTTACGGCAAAAACTGGACGCACTTCGTGTACAAACTGGACAATCTCTTTCGAAGTATCAGGGTTTCTAACGAGAACTCATCTGTTACATGGGCACTTCATTTTTTAAACTTATTACAACTCCAGACTTTTTTGCGTTCCGTACACACCATTCAAAGCGACGTCATCCATTTTCAAAAATTTCTGACATCATTTGCTATTTTTTAGTCATTTACCGATTTGTGTAGAGAGCTAAATGACCGTGAAATTGAAAATCACTACAAAATAAACTCTGAAAATGTTGAAACTTGGCATGGTATCATCATTTCACCCACATAGCATGTGCAAAAGAGTAGAGAGGGTTACGGCAAAAACTGGACGCACTTCGTGTACAAACAGGACAATCTCTTTCGGAGTATCAGGGTTTCGGACGAGAACTCATCTGCTACACTGGCACTTCATTTTTTTAAACTTATTACAACTCCAGAATTTTTTTGCGTTCCGTACGCACCATTCAAAGCGACGTCATCAATTTTCAACACTTTCTGACATCATTTGCTATTTTTCAGTCATTTACCGATTTGTTTAGAGAGCTAAATGACCGTGAAATTGAAAATCACTACAAAATGAACTCTGAAAATGTCGAAACTTGGCATGGTATCATCATTTCACCCACATAGCATGTGCAAAAGAGTAGAGAGGGTTACGGCAAAAACTGGACGCACTTCGTGTACAAACAGGACAATCTCTTTCGGAGTATCAGGGTTTCGGACGAGAACTCATCTGCTACACTGGCACTTCATTTTTTTAAACTTATTACAACTCCAGAATTTTTTTGCGTTCCGTACGCACCATTCAAAGCGACGTCATCAATTTTCAACACTTTCTGACATCATTTGCTATTTTTCAGTCATTTACCGATTTGTTTAGAGAGCTAAATGACCGTGAAATTGAAAATCACTACAAAATGAACTCTGAAAATGTCGAAAGTTGGCATGGTATCATCATTTCACCCACATAGCATGTGCAAAAGAGTAGAGAGGGTTACGGCAAAAACTGGACGCACTTCGTGTACAAACAGGACAATCTCTTTCGGAGTATCAGGGTTTCGGACGAGAACTCATCTGCTACACTGGCACTTCATTTTTTTAAACTTATTACAACTCCAGAATTTTTTTGCGTTCCGTACGCACCATTCAAAGCGACGTCATCAATTTTCAACACTTTCTGACATCATTTGCTATTTTTCAGTCATTTACCGATTTGTTTAGAGAGCTAAATGACCGTGAAATTGAAAATCACTACAAAATGAACTCTGAAAATGTCGAAACTTGGCATGGTATCATCATTTCACCCACATAGCATGTGCAAAAGAGTAGAGAGGGTTACGGCAAAAACTGGACGCACTTCTTGTACAAACTGGACAATCTCTTTCGAAGTATCAGGGTTTCTGACGAGAACTCATCTGTTACATGGGCACTTCATTTTTTAAACTTATTACAACTCCAGACTTTTTTGCGTTCCGTACACACCATTCAAAGCGACGTCATCCATTTTCAAAATTTCTGACATCATTTGCTATTTTTTAGTCATTTACCGATTTGTTTAGAGAGCTAAATGACCGTGAAATTGAAAATCACTACAAAATGAACTCTGAAAATGTCGAAACTTGGCATGGTATCATCATTTCACCCACATAGCATGTGCAAAAGAGTAGAGAGGATTATGGCAAAAACTGGACGCACTTCATGTACAAACTGGACAATCTCTTTCGGAGTATCAGGGTTTCGGACGAGAACTCATCTGTTACACTAGCACTTCATTTTTTTTAACTTATTACAACTCTAGACATTTTTGCGTTCCGTACGCACCATTCAAAGCGACGTCATCAATTTTCAACACTTTCTGACATCATTTGCTATTTTTCAGTCATTTACCGATTTGTTTAGAGAGCTAAATGACCGTGAAATTGAAAATGACTACAAAATGAACTCTGAAAATGTCGAAAGTTGGCATGGTATCATCATTTCACCCACATAGGATGTGCAAAAGAGTAGAGAGGGTTACGGCAAAAACTGGACGCACTTCGTGTACAAACTGGACAATCTCTTTCGAAGTATCAGGGTTTCTAACGAGAACTCATCTGTTACATGGGCACTTCATTTTTTAAACTTATTACAACTCCAGACTTTTTTGCGTTCCGTACACACCATTCAAATCGACGTCATCCATTTTCAAAATTTCTGACATCATTTGCTATTTTTTAGTCATTTACCGATTTGTGTAGAGAGCTAAATGACCGTGAAATTGAAAATCACTACAAAATGAACTCTGAAAATGTCGAAACTTGGCATGGTATCATCATTTCACCCACATAGCATGTGCAAAAGAGTAGAGAGGGTTACGGCAAAAACTGGACGCACTTCGTGTACAAACTGGACAATCTCTTTCGGAGTATCAGGGTTTCGGACGAGAACTCATCTGCTACACTGGCACTTCATTTTTTTAAACTTATTACAACTCCAGAATTTTTTTGCGTTCCGTACGCACCATTCAAAGCGACGTCATAAAATTTCAACAGTTTCTGACATCATTTGCTATTTTTCAGTCATTTACCGATTTGTTTAGAGAGCTAAATGACCGTGAAATTGAAAATCACTACAAAATGAACTCTGAAAATGTCGAAACTTGGCATGGTATCATCATTTCACCCACATAGCATGTGCAAAAGAGTAGAGAGGGTTACGGCAAAAACTGGACGCACTTCGTGTACAAACTGGACAATCTCTTTCGAAGTATCAGGGTTTCTGACGAGAACTCATCTGTTACATGGGCACTTCATTTTTTAAACTTATTACAACTTCAGACTTTTTTGCGTTCCGTACACACCATTCAAAGCGACGTCATCCATTTTCAAAATTTCCGACATCATTTGCTATTTTTTAGTCATTTACCGATTTGTTTAGAGAGCTAAATGACCGTGAAATTGAAAATCACTACAAAATGAACTAAGAAAATGTCGAAACTTGGCATGGTATCATCATTTCACCCACATAGTATGTCCAAAAGAGTAGAGAAGATTATGGCAGAAACTGGACGCACTTCATGTACAAACTGGACAATCCCTTTCGGAGTATCAGGGTTTCGGACGAGAACTCATCTGTTACACTGGCACTTCATTTTTTAACTTATTACAACTCTAGAATTTTTTGCGTTCCGTACGCACCATTCAAAGTGACGTCATCAATTTTCAACACTTTCTGACATCATTTGCTATTTTTCAGTCATTTACCGATTTGTTTAGAGAGTTAAATGACCGTGAAATTGAAAATCACTACAAAATGAACTCTGAAAATGTCGAAAGTTGGCATGGTATCATCATTTCACCCACATAGGATGTGCAAAAGAGTAGAGAGGGTTACGGCAAAAACTGGACGCACTTCGTGTACACACTGGACAATCCCTTTCGAAGTATCAGGGTTTCTGACGAGAACTCATCTGTTACATGGGCACTTCATTTTTTAAACTTATTACAACTCCAGACTTTTTTGCGTTCCGTAACCACCATTCAAAGCGACGTCATCCATTTTCAAAAAATTTTGACATCATTTGCTATTTTTTTAGTCATTTACCGATTTGTGTAGAGAGCTAAATGACCGTGAAATTGAAAATCACTACAAAATGAACTCTGAAAATGTCGAAACTTGGCATGGTATCATCATTTCACCCACATAGGATGTGCAAAAGAGTAGAGAGGGTTACGGCAAACACTGGACGCACTTCGTGTACAAACTGGACAATCCCTTTCGGAGTATCAGGGTTTCGGACGAGAACTCGTCTGCTACACTGGCACTTCATTTTTTTAAACTTATTACAACTCCAGAATTTTTTTGCGTTCCGTACGCACCATTCAAAGCGACGTCATCAATTTTCAACACTTTCTGACATCATTTGCTATTTTTCAGTCATTTACCGATTTGTTTAGAGAGCTAAAATGACCGTGAAATTGAAAATCACTACAAAATGAACTCTGAAAATGTCGAAACTTGGCATGGTATCATCATTTCACCCACATAGCATGTGCAAAAGAGTAGAGAGGGTTACGGCAAAAACTGGACGCACTTCGTGTACAAACTGGACAATCTCTTTCGAACTATCAGGGTTTCTGACGTGAACTCATCTGTTACATGGGCACTTCATTTTTTAAACTTATTACAACTCCAGACTTTTTTGCGTTCCGTACACACCATTCAAAGCGACGTCATCCATTTTCAAAATTTCCGACATCATTTGCTATTTTTTAGTCATTTACCGATTTGTTTAGAGAGCTAAATGACCGTGAAATTGAAAATCACTACAAAATGAACTCTGAAAATGTCGAAACTTGGCATGGTATCATCATTTCACCCACATAGCATGTGCAAAAGAGTAGAGAGGATTATGGCAAAAACTGGACGCACTTCATGTATAAACTTGACAATTTCTTTCGGAGTATCAGGGTTTCGGACAAGAACTCATCTGTTACACTGGCACTTCATTTTTTAACTTATTACAACTCTAGACATTTTTGCGTTCCGTACGCACCATTCAAAGCGACGTCATCAATTTTCAACACTTTCTGACATCATTTGCTATTTTTCAGTCATTTACCGATTTGTTTAGAGAGCTAAATGACCGTGAAATTGAAAATCACTACAAAATGAACTCTGAAAATGTCGAAACTTGGCATGGTATCATCATTTCACCCACATAGCATGTGCAAAAGAGTAGAGAGGGTTACGGCAAAAACTGGACGCACTTCGTGTACAAACTGGACAATCTCTTTCGAAGTATCAGGGTTTCTGACGAGAACTCATCTGTTACATGGGCACTTCATTTTTTAAACTTATTACAACTTCAGACTTTTTTGCGTTCCGTACACACCATTCAAAGCCACGTCATCCATTTTCAAAATTTCTGACATCATTTGCTATTTTTTAGTCATTTACCGATTTGTTTAGAGAGCTAAATGACCGTGAAATTGAAAATCACTACAAAATGAACTAAGAAAATGTCGAAACTTGGCATGGTATCATCATTTCACCCACATAGTATGTCCAAAAGAGTAGAGAAGATTATGGCAAAAACTGGACGCACTTCATGTACAAACTGGACAATCCCTTTCGGAGTATCAGGGTTTCGGACGAGAACTCATCTGTTACACTGGCACTTCATTTTTTAACTTATTACAACTCTAGAATTTTTTGCGTTCCGTACGCACCATTCAAAGTGACGTCATCAATTTTCAACACTTTCTGACATCATTTGCTATTTTTCAGTCATTTACCGATTTGTTTAGAGAGTTAAATGACCGTGAAATTGAAAATCACTACAAAATGAACTCTGAAAATGTCGAAAGTTGGCATGGTATCATCATTTCACCCACATAGGATGTGCAAAAGAGTAGAGAGGGTTACGGCAAAAACTGGACGCACTTCGTGTACACACTGGACAATCCCTTTCGAAGTATCAGGGTTTCTGACGAGAACTCATCTGTTACATGGGCACTTCATTTTTTAAACTTATTACAACTCCAGACTTTTTTGCGTTCCGTAACCACCATTCAAAGCGACGTCATCCATTTTCAAAATTTTTTGACATCATTTGCTATTTTTTTAGTCATTTACCGATTTGTGTAGAGAGCTAAATGACCGTGAAATTGAAAATCACTACAAAATGAACTCTGAAAATGTCGAAACTTGGCATGGTATCATCATTTCACCCACATAGGATGTGCAAAAGAGTAGAGAGGGTTACGGCAAAAACTGGACGCACTTCGTGTACAAACTGGACAATCCCTTTCGGAGTATCAGGGTTTCGGACGAGAACTCGTCTGCTACACTGGCACTTCATTTTTTTAAACTTATTACAACTCCAGAATTTTTTTGCGTTCCGTACGCACCATTCAAAGCGATGTCATCAATTTTCAACACTTTCTGACATCATTTGCTATTTTTCAGTCATTTACCGATTTGTTTAGAGAGCTAAATGACCGTGAAATTGAAAATCACTACAAAATGAACTCTGAAAATGTCGAAACTTGGCATGGTATCATCATTTCACCCACATAGCATGTGCAAAAGAGTAGAGAGGGTTACGGCAAAAACTGGACGCACTTCGTGTACAAACTGGACAATCTCTTTCGAAGTATCAGGGTTTCTGACGAGAACTCATCTGTTACATGGGCACTTCATTTTTTAAACTTATTACAACTCCAGACTTTTTTGCGTTCCGTACACACCATTCAAAGCGACGTCATCCATTTTCAAAATTTCCGACATCATTTGCTATTTTTTAGTCATTTACCGATTTGTTTAGAGAGCTAAATGACCGTGAAATTGAAAATCACTACAAAATGAACTCTGAAAATGTCGAAACTTGGCATGGTATCATCATTTCACCCACATAGCATGTGCAAAAGAGTAGAGAGGATTATGGCAAAAACTGGACGCACTTCATGTACAAACTTGACAATTTCTTTCGGAGTATCAGGGTTTCGGACGAGAACTCATCTGTTACACTGGCACTTCATTTTTTTAACTTATTACAATTCTAGACATTTTTGCGTTCCGTACGCACCATTCAAAGCGACGTCATCAATTTTCAACACTTTCTGACATCATTTGCTATTTTTCAGTCATTTACCGATTTGTTTAGAGAGCTAAATGACCGTGAAATTGAAAATCACTACAAAATGAACTCTGAAAATGTCGAAAGTTGGCATGGTATCATCATTTCACCCACATAGGATGTGCAAAAGAGTAGAGAGGGTTACGGCAAAAACTGGACGCACTTCGTGTACACACTGGACAATCTCTTTCGAAGTATCAGGCTTTCTGACGAGAACTCATCTGTTACATGGCCACTTCATTTTTTAAACTTATTACAACTCCAGACTTTTTTGCGTTCCGTACACACCATTCAAAGCGACGTCATCCATTTTAAAAAATTTCTGACATCATTTGCTATTTTTTAGTCATTTACCGATTTGTGTAGAGAGCTAAATGACCGTGAAATTGAAAATCACTACAAAATGAACTCTGAAAATGTCGAAACTTGGCATGGTATCATCATTTCACCCACATAGCATGTGCAAAAGAGCAGAGAGGGTTACGGCAAAAACTGGACGCACTTCGTGTACACACTGGACAATCTCTTTCGAAGTATCAGGGTTTCTGACGAGAACTCATCTATTACATGGGCACTTCATTTTTTAAACTTATTACAACTCCAGACTTTTTTGCGTTCCGTACACACCATTCAAAGCGACGTCATCCATTTTCAAAAATTTCTGACATCATTTGCTAATTTTTAGTCATTTACCGATTTGTGTAGAGAGCTAAATGACCGTGAAATTGAAAATCACTACAAAATGAACTCTGAAAATGTCGAAACTTGGCATGGTATTATCATTTCACCCACATAGCATGTGCAAAAGAGTAGAGAGGGTTACGGCAAAAACTGGACGCACTTCGTGTACAAACTGGACAATCTCCTTCGGAGTATCAGGGTTTCGGACGAGAACTCATCTGCTACACTGGCACTTCATTTTTTTGAACTTATTACAACTCCAGAATTTTTTTGCGTTCCGTACGCACCATTCAAAGCGACGTCATCAATTTTCAACACTTTCTGACATCATTTGCTATTTTTCAGTCATTTACCGATTTGTTTAGAGAGCTAAATGACCGTGAAATTGAAAATCACTACAAAATGAACTCTGAAAATGTCGAAACTTGGCATGGTATCATCATTTCACCCACATAGCATGTGCAAAAGAGTAGAGAGGGTTACGGCAAAAACTGGACGCACTTCGTGTACAAACTGGACAATCTCTTTCGAAGTATCAGGGTTTCTGACGAGAACTCATCTGTTACATGGGCACTTCATTTTTTTAAACTTATTACAACTCCAGACTTTTTTGCGTTCCGTACACACCATTCAAAGCGACGTCATCCATTTTCAAAATTTCTGATATCATTTGCTATTTTTTAGTCATTTACCGATTTGTTTAGAGAGCTAAATGACCGTGAAATTGAAAATCACTACAAAATGAACTCTGAAAATGTCGAAAGTTGGCATGGTATCATCATTTCACCCACATAGCATGTGCAAAAGAGTAGAGAGGATTATGGCAAAAACTGGACGCACTTCATGTACAAACTGGACAATCTCTTTCGGAGTATCAGGGTTTCGGACGAGAACTCATCTGTTACACTAGCACTTCATTTTTTTAAACTTATTACAACTCTACAATTTTTTGCGTTCCGTACGCACCATTCAAAGCGACGTCATCAATTTTCAACACTTTCTGACATCATTTGCAATTTTTCAGTCATTTACCGATTTGTTTAGAGAGCTAAATGACCGTGAAATTGAAAATCACTACAAAATGAACTCTGAAAATGTCGAAACTTGGCATGGTATCATCATTTCACCCACATAGGACGTGCAAAAGAGTAGAGAGGGTTACGGCAAAAACTGGACGCACTTCGTGTACACACTGGACAATCTCTTTCGAAGTATCAGGGTTACTGACGAGAACTCATCTGTTATGTGGGCACTTCATTTTTTAAACTTATTACAACTCCAGACTTTTTTGCGTTCCGTACACACCATTCAAAGCGACGTCATCCATTTTCAAAAATTTCTGACATCATTTGCAATTTTTTAGTCATTTACCGATTTGTGTAGAGAGCTAAATGACCGTGAAATTGAAAATCACTACAAAATGAACTCTGAAAATGTCGAAAGTTGGCATGGTATCATCATTTCACCCACATAGGATGTCCAAAAGAGTAGAGAGGATTATGGCAAAAACTGGACGCACTTCATGTACAAACTGGACAATCTCTTTCGGAGTATCAGGGTTTCGGACGAGAACTCATCTGTTACACTGGCACTTCATTTTTTTAACTTATTACAACTCTAGACATTTTTGCGTTCCGTACGCACCATTCAAAGCGACGTCATCAATTTTCAACACTTTCTGACATGATTTGCTATTTTTCAGTCATTTACCGATTTGTTTAGAGAGCTAAATGACCGTGAAATTGAAAATCACTACAAAATGAACTCTGAAAATGTCGAAACTTGGCATGGTATCATCATTTCACCCACATAGGATGTGCAAAAGAGTAGAGAGGGTTACGGGAAAAACTGGACGCACTTCGTGTACAAGCTAGACAATCTCTTTCAAAGTATCAGGGTTTCTGACGAGAACTCATCTGTTACATGGGCACTTCATTTTTTTAACTTATTACAACTCTAGACTTTTTTGCGTTCCATACGCACCATTCAAAGCGACGTCATCAATTTTCAAAATTTCTGACATCATTTGCTATTTTTTAGTCATTTACCGATTTGTTTAGAGAGCTAAATGACCGTGAAATTGAAAATCACTACAAAATGAACTCTAAAAATGTCGAAACTTGGCATGGTATCATCATTTCACCCACATAGCATGTGCAAAAGAGTAGAGAGGATTATGGCAAAAACTGGACGCACTTCATGTACAAACTAGACAATCTCTTTCGGAGTATCAGGGTTTCGGACGAGAACTCATCTGTTACACTGGCACTTCATTTTTTTAACTTATTACAACTCTAGACATTTTTGCGTTCCGTACGCACCATTCAAAGCGACGTCATCAATTTTCAACACTTTCTGACATGATTTGCTATTTTTCAGTCATTTACCGATTTGTTTAGAGAGCTAAATGACCGTGAAATTGAAAATCACTACAAAATGAACTCTGAAAATGTCGAAACTTGGCATGGTATCATCATTTCACCCACATAGGACGTGCAAAAGAGTAGAGAGGGTTACGGCAAAAACTGGACGCACTTCGTGTACACACTGGATAATCTCTTTCGAAGTATCAGGGTTACTGACGAGAACTCATCTGTTACATGGGCACTTCATTTTTTTAACTTATTACAACTCTAGACTTTTTTGCGTTCCATACGCACCATTCAAAGCGACGTCATCAATTTTCAACACTTTCTGACATGATTTGCTATTTTTCAGTCATTTACCGATTTGTTTAGAGAGCTAAATGACCGTGAAATTGAAAATCACTACAAAATGAACTCTAAAAATGTCGAAACTTGGCATGGTATCATCATTTCACCCACATAGCATGTGCAAAAGAGTAGAGAGGATTATGGCAAAAACTGGACGCACTTCATGTACAAACTGGACAATCTCTTTCGGAGTATCAGGGTTTCGGACGAGAACTCATCTGTTACACTAGCACTTCATTTTTTTAAACTTATTACAACTCTACAATTTTTTGCGTTCCGTACGCACCATTCAAAGCGACGTCATCAATTTTCAACACTTTCTGACATCATTTGCTATTTTTCAGTCATTTACCGATTTGTTTAGAGAGCTAAATGACCGTGAAATTGAAAATCACTACAAAATGAACTCTGAAAATGTCGAAACTTGGCATGGTATCATCATTTCACCCACATAGGACGTGCAAAAGAGTAGAGAGGGTTACGGCAAAAACTGGACGCACTTCGTGTACACACTGGACAATCTCTTTCGAAGTATCAGGGTTACTGACGAGAACTCATCTGTTATGTGGGCACTTCATTTTTTAAACTTATTACAACTCCAGACTTTTTTGCGTTCCGTACACACCATTCAAAGCGACGTCATCCATTTTCAAAAATTTCTGACATCATTTGCAATTTTTTAGTCATTTACCGATTTGTGTAGAGAGCTAAATGACCGTGAAATTGAAAATCACTACAAAATGAACTCTGAAAATGTCGAAAGTTGGCATGGTATCATCATTTCACCCACATAGGATGTCCAAAAGAGTAGAGAGGATTATGGCAAAAACTGGAGGCACTTCATGTACAAACTGGACAATCTCTTTCGGAGTATCAGGGTTTCGGACGAGAACTCATCTGTTACACTGGCACTTCATTTTTTTAACTTATTACAACTCTAGACATTTTTGCGTTCCGTACGCACCATTCAAAGCGACGTCATCAATTTTCAACACTTTCTGACATGATTTGCTATTTTTCAGTCATTTACCGATTTGTTTAGAGAGCTAAATGACCGTGAAATTGAAAATCACTACAAAATGAACTCTGAAAATGTCGAAACTTGGCATGGTATCATCATTTCACCCACATAGGATGTGCAAAAGAGTAGAGAGGGTTACGGGAAAAACTGGACGCACTTCGTGTACAAGCTAGACAATCTCTTTCAAAGTATCAGGGTTTCTGACGAGAACTCATCTGTTACATGGGCACTTCATTTTTTTAACTTATTACAACTCTAGACTTTTTTGCGTTCCATACGCACCATTCAAAGCGACGTCATCAATTTTCAAAATTTCTGACATCATTTGCTATTTTTTAGTCATTTACCGATTTGTTTAGAGAGCTAAATGACCGTGAAATTGAAAATCACTACAAAATGAACTCTAAAAATGTCGAAACTTGGCATGGTATCATCATTTCACCCACATAGCATGTGCAAAAGAGTAGAGAGGATTATGGCAAAAACTGGACGCACTTCATGTACAAACTAGACAATCTCTTTCGGAGTATCAGGGTTTCGGACGAGAACTCATCTGTTACACTAGCACTTCATTTTTTTAAACTTATTACAACTCTACAATTTTTTGCGTTCCGTACGCACCATTCAAAGCGACGTCATCAATTTTCAACACTTTCTGACATCATTTGCTATTTTTCAGTCATTTACCGATTTGTTTAGAGAGCTAAATGACCGTGAAATTGAAAATCACTACAAAATGAACTCTGAAAATGTCGAAACTTGGCATGGTATCATCATTTCACCCACATAGCATGTGCAAAATAGTAGAGAGGATTATGGCAAAAACTGGACGCACTTCATGTACAAACTGGACAATCTCTTTCGGAGTATCAGGGTTTCGGACGAGAACTCATCTGTTACACTGGCACTTCATTTTTTTAACTTATTACAACTCTAGACATTTTTGCGTTCCGTACGCACCATTCAAAGCGACGTCATCAATTTTCAACACTTTCTGACATGATTTGCTATTTTTCAGTCATTTACCGATTTGTTTAGAGAGCTAAATGACCGTGAAATTGAAAATCACTACAAAATGAACTCTGAAAATGTCGAAACTTGGCATGGTATCATCATTTCACCCACATAGGATGTGCAAAAGAGTAGAGAGGGTTACGGGAAAAACTGGACGCACTTCGTGTACAAGCTAGACAATCTCTTTCAAAGTATCAGGGTTTCTGACGAGAACTCATCTGTTACATGGGCACTTCATTTTTTAAACTTATTACAACTCCAGACTTTTTTGCGTTCCATACGCACCATTCAAATCGACGTCATCCATTTTCAAAATTTCTGACATCATTTGCTATTTTTTAGTCATTTACCGATTTGTTTAGAGAGCTAAATGACCGTGAAATTGAAAATCACTACAGAATGAACTCTGAAAATGTCGAAACTTGGCATGGTATCATCATTTCACCCACATAGTATGTCCAAAAGAGTAGAGAGGATTATGGCAAAAACTGGACGCACTTCATGTACAAACTGGACAATCCCTTTCGGAGTATCAGGATTTCGGACGAGAACTCATCTGTTACACTGGCACTTCATTTTTTAACTTATTACAACTCTAGACTTTTTTGCGTTCCGTACGCACCATTCAAAGCGACGTCATCAATTTTCAACACTTTCTGACATCATTTGCTATTTTTCAGTCATTTACCGATTTGTTTAGAGAGCTAAATGACCGTGAAATTGAAAATCACTACAAAATGAACTCTGAAAATGTCGAAACTTGGCATGGTATCATCATTTCACCCACATAGGATGTGCAAAAGAGTAGAGAGGATTATGGCAAAAACTGGACACACTTCATGTACAAACTGGACAATCTCTTTCGGAGTATCAGGGTTTCGGACGAGAACTCATCTGTTACACTAGCACTTCATTTTTTTAACTTATTACAACTCTAGACATTTTTGCGTTCCGTACGCACCATTCAAAGCGACGTCATCAATTTTCAACACTTTCTGACATCAATTGCTATTTTTCAGTCATTTACCGATTTGTTTAGAGAGCTAAATGACCGTGAAATTGAAAATCACTACAAAATGAACTCTGAAAATGTCGAAAGTTGGCATGGTATCATCATTTCACCCACATAGGATGTGCAAAAGAGTAGAGAGGATTATGGCAAAAACTGGACGCACTTCATGTACAAACTGGACAATCTCTTTCGAAGTATCAGGGTTTCGGACGAGAACTCATCTGTTACATGGGCACTTCATTTTTTTAACTTATTACAACTCCAGACATTTTTGCGTTCCGTACACATCATTCAAATCGACGTCATCCATTTTCAAAATTTCTGACATCATTTGCTATTTTTTAGTCATTTACCGATTTGTGTAGAGAGCTAAATGACCGTGAAATTGAAAATCACTACAAAATGAACTCCGAAAATGTCGAAACTTGGCATGGTATCATCATTTCACCCACATAGCATGTGCAAAAGAGTAGAGAGGGTTACGGCAAAAACTGGACGCACTTCGTGTACAAACTGGACAATCTCTTTCGGAGTATCAGGGTTTCGGACGAGAACTCATCTGCTACACTGGCACTTCATTTTTTTAAACTTATTACAACTCTAGAATTTTTTTGCGTTCCGTACGCACCATTCAAAGCGACGTCATCAATATTCAACACTTTCTGACATCATTTGCTATTTTTCAGTCATTTACCGATTTGTTTAGAGAGCTAAATGACCGTGAAATTGAAAATCACTACAAAATGAACTCTGAAAATGTCGAAACTTGGCATGGTATCATCATTTCACCCACATAGCATGTGCAAAAGAGTAGAGAGGGTTACGGCAAAAACTGGACGCACTTCATGTACAAACTGGACAATCTCTTTCGAAGTATCTGGGTTTCTGACGAGAACTCATCTGTTACATGGGCACTTCATTTTTTAAACTTATTACAACTCCAGACTTTTTTGCGTTCCGTACACACCATTCAAAGCGACGTCATCCATTTTCAAAATTTCTGACATCATTTGCTATTTTTTAGTCATTTACCGATTTGTTTAGAGAGCTAAATGACCGTGAAATTGAAAATCACTACAAAATGAACTCTGAAAATGTCGAAACTTGGCATGGTATCATCATTTCACCCACATAGCATGTGCAAAAGAGTAGAGAGGATTATGGCAAAAACTGGACGCACTTCATGTACAAACTGGACAATCTCTTTCGGAGTATCAGGGTTTCGGACGAGAACTCATCTGTTACACTAGCACTTCATTTTTTTAACTTATTACAACTCTAGACATTTTTGCGTTCCGTACGCACCATTCAAAGCGACGTCATCAATTTTCAACACTTTCTGACATCATTTGCTATTTTTCAGTCATTTACCGATTTGTTTAGAGAGCTAAATGACCGTGAAATTGAAAATCACTACAAAATGAACTCTGAAAATGTCGAAAGTTGGCATGGTATCATCATTTCACCCACATAGGATGTGCAAAAGAGTAGAGAGGGTTACGGCAAAAACTGGACGCACTTCGTGTACAAACTGGACAATCTCTTTCGAAGTATCAGGCTTTCTAACGAGAACTCATCTGTTACATGGGCACTTCATTTTTTAAACTTATTACAACTCCAGACTTTTTTGCGTTCCGTACACACCATTCAAATCGACGTCATCCATTTTCAAAATTTCTGACATCATTTGCTATTTTTTAGTCATTTACCGATTTGTTTAGAGAGCTAAATGACCGTGAAATTGAAAATCACTACAAAATGAACTAAGAAAATGTCGAAACTTGGCATGGTATCATCATTTCACCCACATAGTATGTCCAAAAGAGTAGAGAAGATTATGGCAAAAACTAGACGCACTTCATGTACAAACTGGACAATCCCTTTCGGAGTATCAGGGTTTCGGACGAGAACTCATCTGTTACACTGGCACTTCATTTTTTAACTTATTACAACTCTAGAATTTTTTGCGTTCCGTACCCACCATTCAAAGTGACGTCATCAATTTTCAACACTTTCTGACATCATTTGCTATTTTTCAGTCATTTACCGATTTGTTTAGAGAGCTAAATGACCGTGAAATTGAAAATCACTACAAAATGAACTCTGAAAATGTAGAAACTTGGCATGGTATCATCATTTCACCCACATAGGATGTGCAAAAGAGTAGAGAGGGTTACGTCAAAAACTGGACGCACTTCGTGTACACACTGGACAATCTCTTTCGAAGTATCAGGGTTTCTGACGAGAACTCATCTGTTACATGGGCACTTCATTTTTTAAACTTATTACAACTCCAGACTTTTTTGCGTTCCGTACACACCATTCAAAGCGACGTCATCCATTTTCAAAATTTCTGACATCATTTGCTATTTTTTAGTCATTTACCGATTTGTTTAGAGAGCTAAATGACCGTGAAATTGAAAATCACTACAAAATGAACTCTGAAAATGTCGAAACTTGGCATGGTATCATCATTTCACCCACATAGCATGTGCAAAATAGTAGAGAGGATTATGGCAAAAACTGGACGCACTTCATGTACAAACTGGACAATCTCTTTCGGAGTATCAGGGTTTCGGACGAGAACTCATCTGTTACACTAGCACTTCATTTTTTTAACTTATTACAACTCTAGACATTTTTGCGTTCCGTACGCACCATTCAAAGCGACGTCATCAATTTTCAACACTTTCTGACATCATTTGCTATTTTTCAGTCATTTACCGATTTGTTTAGAGAGCTAAATGACCGTGAAATTGAAAATCACTACAAAATGAACTCTGAAAATGTCGAAACTTGGCATGGTATCATCATTTCACCCACATAGCATGTGCAAAAGAGTAGAGAGGGTTACGGCAAAAACTGGACGCACCTCGTGTACAAACTGGACAATCTCTTTCGAAGTATCAGGGTTTCTGACGAGAACTCATCTGTTACATGGGCACTTCATTTTTTAAACTTATTACAACTCCAGACTTTTTTGCGTTCCGTACACACCATTCAAAGCGACGTCATCCATTTTCAAAATTTCCGACATCATTTGCTATTTTTTAGTCATTTACCGATTTGTTTAGAGAGCTAAATGACCGTGAAATTGAAAATCACTACAAAATGAACTCTGAAAATGTCGAAACTTGGCATGGTATCATCATTTCACCCACATAGCATGTGCAAAAGAGTAGAGAGGATTATGGCAAAAACTGGACGCACTTCATGTACAAACTGGACAATTTCTTTCGGAGTATCAGGGTTTCGGACGAGAACTCATCTGTTACACTGGCACTTCATTTTTTAACTTATTACAACTCTAGACATTTTTGCGTTCCGTACGCACCATTCAAAGCGACGTCATCAATTTTCAACACTTTCTGACATCATTTGCTATTTTTCAGTCATTTACCGATTTGTTTAGAGAGCTAAATGACCGTGAAATTGAAAATCACTACAAAATGAACTCTGAAAATGTCGAAAGTTGGCATGGTATCATCATTTCACCCACATAGGATGTGCAAAAGAGTAGAGAGGGTTACGGCAAAAACTGGACGCACTTCGTGTACACACTGGACAATCTCTTTCGAAGTATCAGGGTTTCTGACGAGAACTCATCTGTTACATGGGCACTTCATTTTTTAAAGTTATTACAACTCCAGACTTTTTTGCGTTCCGTACACACCATTCATATCGACGTCATCCATTTTAAAAAATTTCTGACATCATTTGCTATTTTTTAGTCATTTACCGATTTGTGTAGAGAGCTAAATGACCGTGAAATTGAAAATCCCTACAAAATGAACTCTGAAAATGTCGAAACTTGGCATGGTATCATCATTTCACCCACATAGGATGTGCAAAAGAGCAGAGAGGGTTACGGCAAAAACTGGTGCACTTCGTGTACACACTGGACAATCTCTTTCGAAGTATCAGGGTTTCTGACGAGAACTCATCTGTTACATGGGCACTTCATTTTTTAAACTTATTACAACTCCAGACTTTTTTGCGTTCTGTACACACCATTCAAAGCGACGTCATCCATTTTCAAAAATTTCTGACATCATTTGCTAATTTTTAGTCATTTACCGATTTGTGTAGAGAGCAAAATGACCGTGAAATTGAAAATCACTACAAAATGAACTCTGAAAATGTCGAAACTTGGCATGGTATCATCATTTCACCCACATAGCATGTGCAAAAGAGTAGAGAGGGTTACGGCAAAAACTGGACGCACTTCGTGTACAAACTGGACAATCTCCTTCGGAGTATCAGGGTTTCGGACGAGAACTCATCTGCTACACTGGCACTTCATTTTTTTAAAGTTATTACAACTCCAGAATTTTTTTGCGTTCCGTACGCACCATTCAAAGCGACGTCATCAATTTTCAACACTTTCTGACATCATTTGCTATTTTTCAGTCATTTACCGATTTGTTTAGAGAGCTAAATGACCGTGAAATTGAAAATCACTACAAAATGAACTCTGAAAATGTCGAAACTTGGCGTGGTATCATCATTTCACCCACATAACATGTGCAAAAGAGTAGAGAGGGTTACGGCAAAAACTGGACGCACTTCGTGTACAAACTGGACAATCTCTTTCGAAGTAGCAGGGTTTCTGACGAGAACTCATCTGTTACATGGGCACTTCATTTTTTTAAACTTATTACAACTCCAGACTTTTTTGCGTTCCGTACACACCATTCAAAGAGACGTCATCCATTTTCAAAATTTCTGACATCATTTGCTATTTTTTAGTCATTTACCGATTTGTTTAGAGAGCTAAATGACCGTGAAATTGAAAATCACTACAAAATGAACTCTAAAAATGTCGAAACTTGGCATGGTATCATCATTTCACCCACATAGCATGTGCAAAAGAGTAGAGAGGATTATGGCAAAAACTGGACGCACTTCATGTACAAACTGGACAATCTCTTTCGGAGTATCAGGGTTTCGGACGAGAACTCATCTGTTACACTGGCACTTCATTTTTTTAAACTTATTACAACTCTACAATTTTTTGCGTTCCGTACGCACCATTCAAAGCGACGTCATCAATTTTCAACACTTTCTGACATCATTTGCTATTTTTCAGTCATTTACCGATTTGTTTAGAGAGCTAAATGACCGTGAAATTGAAAATCACTACAAAATGAACTCTGAAAATGTCGAAACTTGGCATGGTATCATCATTTCACCCACATAGGACGTGCAAAAGAGTAGAGAGGGTTACGGCAAAAACTGGACGCACTTCGTGTACACACTGGACAATCTCTTTCGAAGTATCAGGGTTACTGACGAGAACTCATCTGTTATGTGGGCACTTCATTTTTTAAACTTATTACAACTCCAGACTTTTTTGCGTTCCGTACACACCATTCAAAGCGACGTCATCCATTTTCAAAAATTTCTGACATCATTTGCAATTTTTTAGTCATTTACCGATTTGTGTAGAGAGCTAAATGACCGTGAAATTGAAAATCACTACAAAATGAACTCTGAAAATGTCGAAAGTTGGCATGGTATCATCATTTCACCCACATAGGATGTCCAAAAGAGTAGAGAGGATTATGGCAAAAACTGGACGCACTTCATGTACAAACTGGACAATCTCTTTCGGAGTATCAGGGTTTCGGACGAGAACTCATCTGTTACACTGGCACTTCATTTGTTTAACTTATTACAACTCTAGACATTTTTGCGTTCCGTACGCAACATTCAAAGCGACGTCATCAATTTTCAACACTTTCTGACATGATTTGCTATTTTTCAGTCATTTACCGATTTGTTTAGAGAGCTAAATGACCGTGAAATTGAAAATCACTACAAAATAAACTCTGAAAATGTCGAAACTTGGCATGGTATCATCATTTCACCCACATAGGATGTGCAAAAGAGTAGAGAGGGTTACGGGAAAAACTGGACGCACTTCGTGTACAAGCTGGACAATCTCTTTCAAAGTATCAGGGTTTCTGACGAGAACTCATCTGTTACATGGGCACTTCATTTTTTAAACTTATTACAACTCCAGACTTTTTTGCGTTCCGTACACACCATTCAAATCGACGTCATCCATTTTCAAAATTTCTGACATCATTTGCTATTTTTTAGTCATTTACCGATTTGTTTAGAGAGCTAAATGACCGTGAAATTGAAAATCACTACAGAATGAACTCTGAAAATGTCGAAACTTGGCATGGTATCATCATTTCACCCACATAGTATGTCCAAAAGAGTAGAGAGGATTATGGCAAAAACTGGACGCACTTCATGTACAAACTGGACAATCCCTTTCGGAGTATCAGGGTTTCGGACGAGAACTCATCTGTTACACTGGCACTTCATTTTTTAACTTATTACAACTCTAGACTTTTTTGCGTTCCGTACGCACCATTCAAAGCGACGTCATCAATTTTCAACACTTTCTGACATCATTTGCTATTTTTCAGTCATTTACCGATTTGTTTAGAGAGCTAAATGACCGTGAAATTGAAAATCACTACAAAATGAACTCTGAAAATGTCGAAACTTGGCATGGTATCATCATTTCACCCACATAGGATGTGCAAAAGAGTAGAGAGGGTTACGGCAAAAACTGGACGCACTTCGTGTACACACTGGACAATCTCTTTCGAAGTATCAGGGTTTCTGACGAGAACTCATCTGTTACATGGGCACTTCATTTTTTAATCTTATTACAACTCCAGACTTTTTTGCGTTCCGTACACACCATTCAAAGCGACGTCATCCATTTTAAAAAACTTCTGACATCATTTGCTATTTTTTAGTCATTTACCGATTTGTGTAGAGAGCTAAATGACCGTGAAATTGAAAATCACTACAAAATGCACTCTGAAAATGTCGAAACTTGGCATGGTATCATCATTTCACCCACATAGCATGTGCAAAAGAGTAGAGAGGGTTACGTAAAAAACTGGACGCACTTCGTGTACAAACTGGACAATCTCTTTCGGAGTATCAGGGTTTCGGACGAGAACTCATCTGCTACACTGGCACTTCATTTTTTTTAACTTATTACAACTCTAGACTTTTTTGCGTTCCATACGCACCATTCAAAGCGACGTCATCAATTTTCAACACATTCTGACATCATTTGCTATTTTTTAGTCATTTACCGATTTGTTTAGAGAGCTAAATGACCGTGAAATTGAAAATCACTACAAAATGAACTCTGAAAATGTCGAAACTTGGCATGGTATCATCATTTCACCCACATAGGATGTGCAAAAGAGCAGAGAGGGTTACGGCAAAAACTGGACGCACTTCGTGTACAAACTGGACAATCTCTTTCGAAGTATCAGGGTTTTTGACGAGAACTCATCTGTTACATGGGCACTTCATTTTTTAAACTTATTACAACTCCAGACTTTTTTGCGTTCCGTACGCACCATTCAAAGCGACGTCATCCATTTTCAAAAATTTCTGACATCATTTGCTATTTTTTAGTCATTTACCGATTTGTGTAGAGAGCTAAATGACCGTGAAATTGAAAATCACTACAAAATGAACTCTGAAAATGTCGAAACTTGGCATGGTATCATCATTTCACCCACATAGCATGTGCAAAAGAGTAGAGAGGATTATGGCAAAAACTGGACGCACTTCATGTACAAACTGGACAATCTCTTTCGGAGTATCAGGGTTTCGGACGAGAACTCATCTGTTATACTAGCACTTCATTTTTTTAAACTTATTACAACACTAGACTTTTTTGCGTTCCGCACACACCATTCAAATCGACGTCATCCATTTTCAAAACTTTCTGACATCATTTGCTATTTTTTAGTCATTTACCGATTTGTTTAGAGAGCTAAATGACCGTGAAATTGAAAATCACTACAAAATGAACTCTGAAAATGTCGAAACTTGGCATGGTATCATCATTTCACCCACATAGGATGTGCAAAAGAGTAGAGAGGGTTACGGCAAAAACTGGACGCACTTCGTGTACACACTGGACAATCTCTTTCGAAGTATCAGGGTTTCTGACGAGAACTCATCTGTTACGTGGGCACTTCATTTTTTAAACTTATTACAACTCCAGACTTTTTTGCGTTCCGTACACACCATTCAAAGCGACGTCATCCATTTTCAAAATTTCTGACATCATTTGCTATTTTTTAGTCATTTACCGATTTGTGTAGAGAGCTAAATGACCGTGAAATTGAAAATCACTACAAAATGAACTCTGAAAATGTCGAAACTCGGCATGGTATCATCATTTCACCCACATAGGATGTCCAAAAGAGTAGAGAGGATTATGGAAAAAACTGGACGCACTTCATGTACAAACTGGACAATCTCTTTCGGAGTATCAGGGTTTCGGACGAGAACTCATCTGTTCCACTGGCACTTCATTTTTTTAACTTATTACAACTCTAGACATTTTTGCGTTCCGTACGCACCATTCAAAGCGACGTCATCAATTTTCAACACTTTCTGACATCATTTGCTATTTTTCAGTCATTTACCGATTTGTTTAGAGAGCTAAATGACCGTGAAATTGAAAATCACTACAAAATGAACTCTGAAAATGTCGAAACTTGGCATGGTGTCATCATTTCACCCACAAAGGATGTGCAAAAGAGTAGAGAGGGTTACGGCAAAAACTGGACGCACTTCGTGTACAAACTGGACAATCTCTATCGAAGTATCAGGGTTTCTGACGAGAACTCATCTGTTACATGGGCACTTCATTTTTTAAACTTATTACAACTCCAGAATTTTTTGCGTTCCGTACACGCCATTCAAATCGACGTCATCCATTTTCAAAATTTCTGACATCATTTGCTATTTTTTAGTCATTTACCGATTTGTTTAGAGAGCTAAATGACCGTGAAATTGAAAATCACTACAAAATGAACTAAGAATATGTCGAAACTTGGCATGGTATCGTCATTTCACCCACATAGTATGTCCAAAAGAGTAGAGAAGATTATGGCAAAAACTGGACGCACTTCATGTACAAACTGGACAATCCCTTTCGGAGTATCAGGGTTTCGGACGATAACTCATCTGTTACACTGGCACTTCATTTTTTAAACTTATTACAACTCCAGAATTTTTTTGTGTTCCGTACGCACCATTCAAAGCGACGTCATCAATTTTCAACACTTTCTGACATCATTTGCTATTTTTCAGTCATTTACCGATTTGTTTAGAGAGCTAAATGACCGTGAAATGGAAAATCACTACAAAATGAACTCTGAAAATGTCGAAACTTAGCATGGTATCATCATTTCACCCACATAGCATGTGCAAAAGGGTAGAGAGGGTTACGGCAAAAACTGGACGCACTTCGTGTACAAACTGGACAATCTCTTTCGAAGTATCAGGGTTTCTGGCGAGAACTCATTTGTTACATGGGCACTTCATTTTTTGAACTTATTACAACTCCAGACTTTTTTGCGTTCCGTACAAACCATTCAAAGTGACGTCATCCATTTTCAAAATTTCTGACATCATTTGCTATTTTTTAGTCATTTACCGATTTGTTTAGAGAGCTAAATGACCGTGAAATTGAAAATCACTACAAAATGAACTCTGAAAATGTCGAAACTTGGCATGGTATCATCATTTCACCCACATAGCATGTGCAAAAGATTAGAGAGGATTATGGCAAAAACTGGACGCACTTCATGTACAAACTGGACAATCTCTTTCGGAGTATCAGGGTTTCGGACGAGAACTCATCTGGTACACTGGCACTTCATTTTTTTAAACTTATTACAACTCTACAATTTTTTGAATTCCGTATGCACCATTCAAAGCGACGTCATTCCGTAGAGAGGGTTACGGCAAAAACTGGACGCACTTCGTGTACAAACTGGACAATCTCTTTCGAAGTATCAGGGTTTCTAACGAGAACTCATCTGTTACGTGGGCACTTCATTTTTTAAACTTATTACAACTCCAGACTTTTTTGCGTTCCGTACAAACCATTCAAAGCGACGTCATCCATTTTCAAAATTTCTGACATCATTTGCTATTTTTTAGTCATTTACCGATTTGTTTAGAGAGCTAAATGACCGTGAAATTGAAAATCACTACAAAATGAACTCTGAAAATGTCGAAACTTGGCATGGTATCATCATTTCACCCACATAGGATGTCCAAAAGAGTAGAGAGGATTAAAGCAAAAACTGGACGCACTTCGTGTACAAACTGGACAATCTCTTTCGGAGTATCAGGGTTTCGGACGAGAACTCATCTGTTACACTGGCACTTCATTTTTTTAAACTTATTACAACTCTACAATTTTTTGCGTTCCGTACGCACCATTCAAAGCGACGTCATCAATTTTCAACACTTTCTGACATCATTTGCTATTTTTCAGTCATTTACCGATTTGTTTAGAGAGCTAAATGACCGTGAAATTGAAAATCACTACAAAATGAACTCTGAAAATGTCGAAACTTGGCATGGTATCATCATTTCACCCACATAGGACGTGCAAAAGAGTAGAGAGGGTTACGGCAAAAACTGGACGCACTTCGTGTACACACTGGACAATCTCTTTCGAAGTATCAGGGTTACTGACGAGAACTCATCTGTTATGTGGGCACTTCATTTTTTAAACTTATTACAACTCCAGACTTTTTTGCGTTCCGTACACACCATTCAAAGCGTCGTCATCCATTTTCAAAAATTTCTGACATAATTTGCAAATTTTTAGTCATTTACCGATTTGTGTAGAGAGCTAAATGACCGTGAAATTGAAAATCACTACAAAATGAACTCTGAAAATGTCTAAAGTTGGCATGGTATCATCATTTCACCCACATAGGATGTCCAAAAGAGTAGAGAGGATTATGGCAAAAACTGGACGCACTTCATGTACGAACTGGACAATCTCTTTCGGAGTATCAGGGTTTCGGACGAGAACTCATCTGTTACACTGGCACTTCATTTTTTTAACTTATTACAACTCTAGACATTTTTCCGTTCCGTACGCACCATTCAAAGCGACGTCATCAATTTTCAACACTTTCTGACATCATTTGCTATTTTTCAGTCATTTACCGATTTGTTTAAAGAGCTAAATGACCGTGAAATTGAAAATCACTACAAAATGAACTCTGAAAATGTCGAAACTTGGCATGGTATCATCATTTCACCCACATAGGATGTGCAAAAGAGTAGAGAGGGTTACGGCAAAAACAGGACGCACTTCGTGTACAAGCTGGACAATCTCTTTCGAAGTATCAGGGTTTCTGACGAGAACTCATCTGTTACATGGGCACTTCATTTTTTAAACTTATTACAACTCCAGACTTTTTTGCGTTCCGTACACACCATTCAAAGCGACATCATCCATTTTCAAAACTTTCTGACATCATTTGCTATTTTTTAGTCATTTACCGATTTGTTTAGAGAGCTAAATGACCGTGAAATTGAAAATCACTACAAAATGAACTCTGAAAATGTCGAAACTTGGCATGGTATCATCATTTCACCCACATAGCATGTGCAAAAGAGTAGAGAGGGTCATGGCGAAAACTGGACGCCCCTCGTGTACAAACTGGACAATCTCTTTCGGATTATCAGGGTTTCGGACGATAACTCATCTGCTAGACTGGCACTTCATTTTTTTAAACTTATTATAACTGCAGACTTTTTTGCGTTCCGTACACACCACTCAAAGAGACGTCATCCATTTTCAAAATTTCTGACATCATTTGCTATTTTTTAGTCATTTACCGATTTGTTTAGAGAGCTAAATGACCGTGAAATTGAAAATCACTACAAAATGAACTCTGAAAATCTTGAAACTTGGCATGGTATCATCATTTCACCCACATAGCATGTGCAAAAGAGTAGAGAGGATTATGGCAAAAACTGGACGCACTTCATGTACAAACTGGACAATCTCTTTCGGAGTATCAGGGTTTCGGACGAGAACTCATCTGTTATACTGGCACTTCATTTTTTTAAACTTATTACAACTCTACACTTTTTTGCGTTCCGTACGCACCATTCAAAGCGACGTCATCAATTTTCAACACTTTCTGACATCATTTGCTATTTTTCAGTCATTTACCGATTTGTTTAGAGAGCTAAATGACCGTGAAATTGAAAATCACTACAAAATGAACTCTGAAAATGTCGAAACTTGGCATGGTATCATCATTTCACCCACATAGGACGTGGAAAAGAGTAGAGAGGGTTACGGCAAAAACTGGACGCACTTCGTGTACACACTGGACAATCTCTTTCGAAGTATCAGGGTTACTGACGAGAACTCATCTGTTATGTGGGCACTTCATTTTTTAAACTTATTACAACTCCAGACTTTTTTGTGTTCCGTACACACCATTCAAAGCGACGTCATCCATTTTCAAAAATTTCTGACATAATTTGCAAATTTTTAGTCATTTACCGATTTGTGTAGAGAGCTAAATGACCGTGAAATTGAAAATCACTACAAAATGAACTCTGAAAATGTCGAAAGTTGGCATGGTATCATCATTTCACCCACATAGGATGTCCAAAAGAGTAGAGAGGATTATGGCAAAAACTGGACGCACTTCATGTACAAACTGGACAATCTCTTTCGGAGTATCAGGGTTTCGGACGAGAACTCATCTGTTACACTAGCACTTCATTTTTTTTAACTTATTACAACTCTAGACATTTTTGCGTTCCGTACGCACCATTCAAAGCGACGTCATCAATTTTCAACACTTTCTGACATCATTTGCTATTTTTCAGTCATTTACCGATTTGTTTAGAGAGCTAAATGACCGTGAAATTGAAAATCACTACAAAATGAACTCTGAAAATGTCGAAACTTGGCATGGTGTCATCATTTCACCCACAAAGGATGTGCAAAAGAGTAGAGAGGGTTACGGCAAAAACTGGACGCACTTCGTGTACAAACTGGACAATCTCTTTCGAAGTATCAGGGTTTCTGACGAGAACTCATCTGTTACATGGGCACTTCATTTTTTAAACTTATTACAACTCCAGACTTTTTTGCGTTCCATACACACCATTCAAATCGACGTCATCCATTTTCAAAATTTCTGACATCATTTGCTATTTTTTAGTCATTTACCGATTTGTTTAGAGAGCTAAATGACCGTGAAATTGAAAATCACTACAAAATGAACTCTGAAAATGTCGAAACTTCGCATGGTATCATCATTTCACCCACATAGTATGTCCAAAAGAGTAGAGAGGATTATGGCAAAAACTGGACGCACTTCATGTACAAACTGGACAATCCCTTTCGGAGTATCAGGGTTTCGGACGAGAACTCATCTGTTACACTGGCACTTCATTTTTTAACTTATTACAACTCTATACTTTTTTGCGTTCCGTACGCACCATTCAAATCGACGTCATCAATTTTCAACACTTTCTGACATCATTTGCTATTTTTCAGTCATTTACCGATTTGTTTAGAGAGCTAAATGACCGTGAAATTGAAAATCACTACAAAATGAACTCTGAAAATGTCGAAACTTGGAATGGTATCATCATTTCACCCACATAGGATGTGCAAAAGAATAGAGAGGGTTACGGCAAAAACTGGATGCACTTCGTGTACACACTGGACAATCTCTTTCGAAGTATCAGGGTTTCTGACGAGAACTCATCTGTTACATGGGCACTTCATTTTTTAAACTTATTACAACTCCAGACTTTTTTGCGTTCCGTACACACCATTCAAAGCGACGTCATCCATTTTCAAAATTTCTGACATCATTTGCAATTTTTTAGTCATTTACCGATTTGTGTAGAGAGCTAAATGACCGTGAAATTGAAAATCACTACAAAATGAACTCTGAAAATGTCGAAACTTGGCATGGTATCATCATTTCACCCACATAGGATGTCCAAAAGAGTAGAGAGGGTTACGGCAAAAACTGGACGCACTTCGTGTACACACTGGACAATCTCTTTCGAAGTATCAGGGTTTCTGACGAGAACTCATCTGTTACATGGGCACTTCATTTTTTTAACTTATTACAACTCCAGACTTTTTTGCGTTCCGTACACACCATTCAAAGCGACGTCATCCATTTTAAAAAAATTCTGACATCATTTGCTATTTTTCAGTCATTTACCGATTTGTTTAGAGAGCTAAATGACCATGAAATTGAAAATCACTACAAAATGAACTCTGAAAATGTCGAAACTTGGCATGGTGTCATCATTTCACCCACAAAGGATGTGCAAAAGAGTAGAGAGGGTTACGTCAAAAACTAGACGCACTTCGTGTACAAACTGGACAATCTCTTTCGGAGTATCAGGGTTTCGGACGAGAACTCATCTGCTACACTGGCACTTCATTTTTTTAAACTTATTACAACTCCAGAATTTTTTTGCGTTCTGTACGCACCATTCAAAGCGACGTCATCAATTTTCAACACTTTCTGACATCATTTGCTATTTTTCAGTCATTTACCGATTTGTTTAGAGAGCTAAATGACCGTGAAATTGAAAATCACTACAAAATGAACTCTGAAAATGTCGAAACTTGGCATGGTATCATCATTTCACCCACATAGGATGTGCAAAAGAGCAGAGAGGGTTACGGCAAAAACTGGACGCACTTCGTGTACACACTGGACAATCTCTTTCGAAGTATCAGGGTTTCTGACGAGAACTCATCTGTTACATGGGCACTTCAGTTTTTAAACTTATTACAACTCCAGACATTTTTGCGTTCCGTACACACCATTCAAAGCGACGTCATCCATTTTCAAAAATTTCTGACATCATTTGCTATTTTTTTAGTCATCTACCGATTTGTGTAGAGAGCTAAATGACCGTGAAATTGAAAATCACTACAAAATAAACTCTGAAAATTTCTAAACTTGGCATGGTATCATCATTTCACCCACATAGCATGTGCAAAAGAGTAGAGAGGGTTACGGCAAAAACTGGACGCACTTCGTGTACACACTGGACAATCTCTTTCGAAGTATCAGGGTTTCTGACGAGAACTCATCTGTTACATGGGCACTTCATTTTTTTAACTTATTACAACTCCAGACTTTTTTGCGTTCCGTACACACCATTCAAAGCGACGTCATCCATTTTAAAAAAATTCTGACATCATTTGCTATTTTTCAGTCATTTACCGATTTGTTTAGAGAGCTAAATGACCGTGAAATTGAAAATCACTACAAAATGAACTCTGAAAATGTCGAAACTTGGCATGGTGTCATCATTTCACCCACAAAGGATGTGCAAAAGAGTAGAGAGGGTTACGTCAAAAACTAGACGCACTTCGTGTACAAACTGGACAATCTCTTTCGGAGTATCAGGGTTTCGGACGAGAACTCATCTGCTACACTGGCACTTCATTTTTTTAAACTTATTACAACTCCAGAATTTTTTTGCGTTCTGTACGCACCATTCAAAGCGACGTCATCAATTTTCAACACTTTCTGACATCATTTGCTATTTTTCAGTCATTTACCGATTTGTTTAGAGAGCTAAATGACCGTGAAATTGAAAATCACTACAAAATGAACTCTGAAAATGTCGAAACTTGGCATGGTATCATCATTTCACCCACATAGGATGTGCAAAAGAGCAGAGAGGGTTACGGCAAAAACTGGACGCACTTCGTGTACACACTGGACAATCTCTTTCGAAGTATCAGGGTTTCTGACGAGAACTCATCTGTTACATGGGCACTTCAGTTTTTAAACTTATTACAACTCCAGACATTTTTGCGTTCCGTACACACCATTCAAAGCGACGTCATCCATTTTCAAAAATTTCTGACATCATTTGCTATTTTTTTAGTCATCTACCGATTTGTGTAGAGAGCTAAATGACCGTGAAATTGAAAATCACTACAAAATAAACTCTGAAAATTTCTAAACTTGGCATGGTATCATCATTTCACCCACATAGCATGTGCAAAAGAGTAGAGAGGGTTACGGCAAAAACTGGACGCACTTCGTGTACAAACTGGACAATCTCTTTCGGAGTATCAGGGTTTCGGACGAGAACTCATCTGCTACACTGGCACTTCATTTTTTAAACCTTACTACAACTCCAGAATTTTTTTGCATTCCATACGCACCATTCAAAGCGACGTCATCAATTTTCAACACTTTCTGACATCATTTGCTATTTTTCAGTCATTTACCGATTTGTTTAGAGAGCTAAATGACCGTGAAATTGAAAATCACTACAAAATGAACTCTGAAAATGTCGAAACTTGGCATGGTATCATCATTTCACCCACATAGCATGTGCGAAAGAGTAGAGAGGGTTACGGCAAAAACTGGACGCACTTCGTGTACAAACTAGACAATCTCTTTCGAAGTATCAGGGTTTCTGACGAGAACTCATCTGTTACATGGGCACTTCATTTTTTAAACTTACTACAACTCCAGACTTTTTTGCGTTCCGTACACACCATTCAAAGCAACGTCATCCATTTTCAAAATTTCTGACATCATTTTCTATTTTTTAGTCATTTACCGATTTGTTTAGAGAGCTAAATGACCGTGAAATTGAAAATCACTACAAAATGAACTCTGAAAATGTCGAAACTTGGCATGGTATCATCATTTCACCCACATAGCTTGTGCAAAAGAGTAGAGAGGATTATGGCAAAAACTGGACGCACTTCATGTACAAACTGGACAATCTCTTTCGGAGTATCAGGGTTTCGGACGAGAACTCATCTGTTACACTGGCACTTCATTTTTTAAAACTTATTACAACTCTATACTTTTTTTCGTTCCGTACGCACCATTCAAAGCGACGTCATCAATTTTCAACACTTTCTGACATCATTTGCTATTTTTCAGTCATTTACCGATTTGTTTAGAGAGCTAAATGACCGTGAAATTGAAAATCACTACAAAATGAACTCTGAAAATGTCGAAACTTGGCATGGTATCATCAATTCACCCACATAGGATGTGCAAAAGAGTAGAGAGGGTTACGGCAAAAACTGGACGCGCTTCGTGTACACACTGGACAATCTCTTTCGAAGTATCAGGGTTTCTGACGAGAACTCATCTGTTACGTGGGCACTTCATTTTTTAAACTTATTACAACTCCAGACTTTTTTGCGTTCCGTACACACCATTCAAAGCGACGTCATCCATTTTCAAAATTTCTGACATCATTTGCAATTTTTTAGTCATTTATCGATTTGTGTAGAGAGCTAAATGACCGTGAAATTGAAAATCACTACAAAATGAACTCTGAAAATGTCGAAACTTGGCATGGTATCATCATTTCACCCACATAGGATGTCCAAAAGAGTAGAGAGGATTATGGCAAAAACTGGACGCACTTCATGTACAAACTGGACAATCTCTTTCGGAGTATCAGGGTTTCGGACGAGAACTCATCTGATACACTGGCACTTCATTTTTTTAACTTATTACAACTCTAGACATTTTTGCGTTCCGTACGCACCATTCATAGCGATGTCATCAATTTTCAACACTTTCTGACATCATTTGCTATTTTTCAGTCATTTACCGATTTCTTTAGAGAGCTAAATGACCGTGAAATTGAAAATCACTACAAAATGAACTCTGAAAATGTCGAAACTTGGCATGGTATCATCATTTCACCCACATAGGATGTGCAAAAGAGCAGAGAGGGTTACGGCAAAAACTGGACGCACTTCGTGTACACACTGGACAATCTCTTTCGAAGTATCAGGGTTTCTGACGAGAACTCATCTGTTACATGGGCACTTCAGTTTTTAAACTTATTACAACTCCAGACTTTTTTGCGTTCCGTACACACCATTCAAAGCGACGTCATCCATTTTCAAAAATTTCTGACATCATTTGCTATTTTTTAGTCATTTACCGATTTGTGTAGAGAGCTAAATGACCGTGAAATTGAAAATCACTACAAAATAAACTCTGAAAATTTCTAAACTTGGCATGGTATCATCATTTCACCCACATAGCATGTGCAAAAGAGTAGAGAGGGTTACGGCAAAAACTGGACGCACTTCGTGTACAAACTGGACAATCTCTTTCGGAGTATCAGGGTTTCGGACGAGAACTCATCTGCTACACTGGCACTTCATTTTTTAAACCTTACTACAACTCCAGAATTTTTTTGCATTCCATACGCACCATTCAAAGCGACGTCATCAATTTTCAACACTTTCTGACATCATTTGCTATTTTTCAGTCATTTACCGATTTGTTTAGAGAGCTAAATGACCGTGAAATTGAAAATCACTACAAAATGAACTCTGAAAATGTCGAAACTTGGCATGGTATCATCATTTCACCCACATAGCATGTGCAAAAGAGTAGAGAGGGTTACGGCAAAAACTGGACGCACTTCGTGTACAAACTGGACAATCTCTTTCGAAGTATCAGGGTTTCTGAGGAGAACTCATCTGTTACATGGGCACTTCATTTTTTAAACTTACTACAACTCCAGACTTTTTTGCGTTCCGTACACACCATTCAAAGCGACGTCATCCATTTTCAAAATTTCTGACATCATTTGCTATTTTTTAGTCATTTACCGATTTGTTTAGAGAGCTAAATGACCGTGAAATTGAAAATCACTACAAAATGAACTCTGAAAATGTCGAAACTTGGCATGGTATCATCATTTCACCCACATAGCTTGTGCAAAAGAGTAGAGAGGATTATGGCAAAAACTGGACGCACTTCATGTACAAACTGGACAATCTCTTTCGGAGTATCAGGGTTTCGGACGAGAACTCATCTGTTACACTGGCACTTCATTTTTTTAAACTTATTACACCTCTACACTTTTTTGCGTTCCATACGCACCATTCAAAGCGACGTCATCAATTTTCAACACTTTCTGACATCATTTGCTATTTTTCAGTCATTTACCGATTTGTTTAGAGAGCTAAATGACCGTGAAATTGAAAATCACTACAAAATGAACTCTGAAAATGTCGAAACTTGGCATGGTATCATCAATTCACCCACATAGGATGTGCAAAAGAGTAGAGAGGGTTACGGCAAAAACTGGACGCGCTTCGTGTACACACTGGACAATCTCTTTCGAAGTATCAGGGTTTCTGACGAGAACTCATCTGTTACGTGGGCACTTCATTTTTTAAACTTATTACAACTCCAGACTTTTTTGCGTTCCGTACACACCATTCAAAGCGACGTCATCCATTTTCAAAATTTCTGACATCATTTGCAATTTTTTAGTCATTTATCGATTTGTGTAGAGAGCTAAATGACCGTGAATTTGAAAATCACTACAAAATGAACTCTGAAAATGTCGAAACTTGGCATGGTATCATCATTTCACCCACATAGGATGTCCAAAAGAGTAGAGAGGATTATGGCAAAAACTGGACGCACTTCATGTACAAACTGGACAACCTCTTTCGGAGTATCAGGGTTTCGGACGAGAACTCATCTGTTACACTGGCACTTCATTTTTTTAACTTATTACAACTCTAGACATTTTTGCTTTCCGTACGCACCATTCATAGAGATGTCATCAATTTTCAACACTTTCTGACATCATTTGCTATTTTTCAGTCATTTACCGATTTCTTTAGAGAGCTAAATGACCGTGAAATTGAAAATCACTACAAAATGAACTCTGAAAATGTCGAAACTTGGCATGGTATCATCATTTCACCCACATAGGATGTGCAAAAGAGCAGAGAGGGTTACGGCAAAAACTGGACGCACTTCGTGTACACACTGGACAATCTCTTTCGAAGTATCAGGGTTTCTGACGAGAACTCATCTGTTACATGGGCACTTCAGTTTTTAAACTTATTACAACTCCAGACTTTTTTGCGTTCCGTACACACCATTCAAAGCGACGTCATCCATTTTCAAAAATTTCTGACATCATTTGCTATTTTTTAGTCATTTACCGATTTGTGTAGAGAGCTAAATGACCGTGAAATTGAAAATCACTACAAAATAAACTCTGAAAATTTCTAAACTTGGCATGGTATCATCATTTCACCCACATAGCATGTGCAAAAGAGTAGAGAGGGTTACGGCAAAAACTGGACGCACTTCGTGTACAAACTGGACAATCTCTTTCGGAGTATCAGGGTTTCGGACGAGAACTCATCTGCTACACTGGCACTTCATTTTTTAAAACTTATTACAACTCCAGAATTTTTTTGCAATCCATACGCACCATTCAAAGCGACGTCATCAATTTTCAACACTTTCTGACATCATTTGCTATTTTTCAGTCATTTACCGATTTGTTTAGAGAGCTAAATGACCGTGAAATTGAAAATCACTACAAAATGAACTCTGAAAATGTCGAAACTTGGCATGGTATCATCATTTCACCCACATAGCATGTGCAAAAGAGTAGAGAGGGTTACGGCAAAAACTGGAGGCACTTCGTGTACAAACTGGACAATCTCTTTCGAAGTATCAGGGTTTCTGACGAGAACTCATCTGTTACATGGGCACTTCATTTTTTAAACTTACTACAACTCCAGACTTTTTTGCGTTCCGTACACACCATTCAAAGCGACGTCATCCATTTTCAAAATTTCTGACATCATTTGCTATTTTTTAGTCATTTACCGATTTGTTTAGAGAGCTAAATGACCGTGAAATTGAAAATCACTACAAAATGAACTCTGAAAATGTCGAAACTTGGCATGGTATCATCATTTCACCCACATAGCTTGTGCAAAAGAGTAGAGAGGATTATGGCAAAAACTGGACGCACTTCATGTACAAACTGGACAATCTCTTTCGAAGTATCAGGGCTTCGGACGAGAACTCATCTGTTACACAGGCACTTCATTTTTTTAAACTTATTACAACTCTACACTTTTTTGCACTCCGTACGCACCATTCAAAGCAACGTCGTCAATTTTCAACACTTTCTGACATCATTTGCTATTTTTCAGTCATTTACCGATTTGTTTAGAGAGCTAAATGACCGTGAAATTGAAAATCACTACAAAATGAACTCTGAAAATGTCGAAACTTGGCATGGTATCATCAATTCACCCACATAGGATGTGCAAAAGAGTAGAGAGGGTTACGGCAAAAACTGGACGCGCTTCGTGTACACACTGGACAATCTCTTTCGAAGTATCAGGGTTTCTGACGAGAACTCATCTGTTACGTGTGCACTTCATTTTTTAAACTTATTACAACTCCAGACTTTTTTGCGTTCCATACACACCATTCAAAGCGACGTCATCCATTTTCAAAATTTCTGACATCATTTGCAATTTTTTAGTCATTTATCGATTTGTGTAGAGAGCTAAATGACCGTGAAATTGAAAATCACTACAAAATGAACTCTGAAAATGTCGAAACTTGGCATGGTATCATCATTTCACCCACATAGGATGTCCAAAAGAGTAGAGAGGATTATGGCAAAAACTGGACGCACTTCATGTACAAACTGGACAATCTCTTTCGGAGTATCAGGGTTTCGGACGAGAACTCATCTGTTACACTGGCACTTCATTTTTTTAACTTATTACAACTCTAGACATTTTTGCGTTCCGTACGCACCATTCATAGCGACGTCATCAATTTTCAACACTTTCTGACATCATTTGCTATTTTTCAGTCATTTACCGATTTCTTTAGAGAGCTAAATGACCGTGAAATTGAAAATCACTACAAAATGAACTCTGAAAATGTCGAAACTTGGCATGGTATCATCATTTCACCCACATAGGATGTGCAAAAGAGTAGAGAGGGTTACGGCAAAAACTGGACGCACTTCGTGTACACACTGGACAATCTCTTTCGAAGTATCAGGGTTTCTGACGAGAACTCATCTGTTACATGGGCACTTCATTTTTTAAACTTATTACAACTCCAGACTTTTTTGCGTTCCGTACACACCATTCAAAGCGACGTCATCCATTTTCAAAAATTTTTGACATCATTTGCTATTTTTTAGTCATTTACCGATTTGTGTAGAGAGCTAAATGACCGTGAAATTGAAAATCACTACAAAATAAACTCTGAAAATGTCGAAACTTGGCATGGTATCATCATTTCACCCACATAGCATGTGCAAAAGAGTAGAGAGGGTTACGGCAAAAACTGGACGCACTTCATGTACAAACTGGACAATCTCTTTCGGAGTATCAGGGTTTCAGACGAGAACTCATCTGTTACACTGGCACTTCAGTTTTTAAACTTATTACAACTCCAGACTTTTTTTGCGTTCCGTACGCACCATTCAAAGCAACGTCATCAGTTTTCAACACTTTCTGACATTATTTGCTATTTTTCAGTCATTTACCGATTTGTTTAGAGAGCTAAATGACCGTGAAATTGAAAATCACTACAAAATAAACTCTGAAAATGTCGAAACTTGGCATGGTATCATCATTTCACCCACATAGCATGTGCAAAAGAGTAGAGAGGGTTACGGCAAAAACTGGACGCACTTCGTGTACAAACTGGACAATCTCTTTCGGAGTATCAGGGTTTCGGACGAGAACTCATCTGCTACACTGGCACTTCATTTTTTAAAACTTATTACAACTCCAGAATTTTTTTGCGTTCCATACGCACCATTCAAAGCGACGTCATCAATTTTCAACACTTTCTGACATCATTTGCTATTTTTCAGTCATTTACCGATTTGTTTAGAGAGCTAAATGACCGTGAAATTGAAAATCACTACAAAATGAACTCTGAAAATGTCGAAACTTGGCATGGTATCATCATTTCACCCACATAGCTTGTGCAAAAGAGTAGAGAGGATTATGGCAAAAACTGGACGCACTTCATGTACAAACTGGACAATCTCTTTCGAAGTATCAGGGCTTCGGACGAGAACTCATCTGTTACACAGGCACTTCATTTTTTTAAACTTATTACAACTCTACACTTTTTTGCATTCCGTACGCACCATTCAAAGCAACGTCGTCAATTTTCAACACTTTCTGACATCATTTGCTATTTTTCAGTCATTTACCGATTTGTTTAGAGAGCTAAATGACCGTGAAATTGAAAATCACTACAAAATGAACTCTGAAAATGTCGAAACTTGGCATGGTATCATCAATTCACCCACATAGGATGTGCAAAAGAGTAGAGAGGGTTACGGCAAAAACTGGACGCGCTTCGTGTACACACTGGACAATCTCTTTCGAAGTATCAGGGTTTCTGACGAGAACTCATCTGTTACGTGTGCACTTCATTTTTTAAACTTATTACAACTCCAGACTTTTTTGCGTTCCATACACACCATTCAAAGCGACGTCATCCATTTTCAAAATTTCTGACATCATTTGCAATTTTTTAGTCATTTATCGATTTGTGTAGAGAGCTAAATGACCGTGAAATTGAAAATCACTACAAAATGAACTCTGAAAATGTCGAAACTTGGCATGGTATCATCATTTCACCCACATAGGATGTCCAAAAGAGTAGAGAGGATTATGGCAAAAACTGGACGCACTTCATGTACAAACTGGACAATCTCTTTCGGAGTATCAGGGTTTCGGACGAGAACTCATCTGTTACACTGGCACTTCATTTTTTTAACTTATTACAACTCTAGACATTTTTGCGTTCCGTACGCACCATTCATAGCGACGTCATCAATTTTCAACACTTTCTGACATCATTTGCTATTTTTCAGTCATTTACCGATTTCTTTAGAGAGCTAAATGACCGTGAAATTGAAAATCACTACAAAATGAACTCTGAAAATGTCGAAACTTGGCATGGTATCATCATTTCACCCACATAGGATGTGCAAAAGAGTAGAGAGGGTTACGGCAAAAACTGGACGCACTTCGTGTACACACTGGACAATCTCTTTCGAAGTATCAGGGTTTCTGACGAGAACTCATCTGTTACATGGGCACTTCATTTTTTAAACTTATTACAACTCCAGACTTTTTTGCGTTCCGTACACACCATTCAAAGCGACGTCATCCATTTTCAAAAAATTTTGACATCATTTGCTATTTTTTAGTCATTTACCGATTTGTGTAGAGAGCTAAATGACCGTGAAATTGAAAATCACTACAAAATAAACTCTGAAAATGTCGAAACTTGGCATGGAATCATCATTTCACCCACATAGCATGTGCAAAAGAGTAGAGAGGGTTACGGCAAAAACTGGACGCACTTCATGTACAAACTGGACAATCTCTTTCGGAGTATCAGGGTTTCAGACGAGAACTCATCTGTTACACTGGCACTTCAGTTTTTAAACTTATTACAACTCCAGACTTTTTTTGCGTTCCGTACGCACCATTCAAAGCAACGTCATCAGTTTTCAACACTTTCTGACATTATTTGCTATTTTTCAGTCATTTACCGATTTGTTTAGAGAGCTAAATGACCGTGAAATTGAAAATCACTACAAAATAAACTCTGAAAATGTCGAAACTTGGCATGGTATCATCATTTCACCCACATAGCATGTGCAAAAGAGTAGAGAGGGTTACGGCAAAAACTGGACGCACTTCGTGTACAAACTGGACAATCTCTTTCGGAGTATCAGGGTTTCGGACGAGAACTCATCTGCTACACTGGCACTTCATTTTTTAAAACTTATTACAACTCCAGAATTTTTTTGCGTTCCATACGCACCATTCAAAGCGACGTCATCAATTTTCAACACTTTCTGACATCATTTGCTATTTTTCAGTCATTTACCGATTTGTTTAGAGAGCTAAATGACCGTGAAATTGAAAATCACTACAAAATGAACTCTGAAAATGTCGAAACTTGGCATGGTATCATCATTTCACCCACATAGCATGTGCAAAAGAGTAGAGAGGGTTACGGCAAAAACTGGAGGCACTTCGTGTACAAACTGGACAATCTCTTTCGAAGTATCAGGGTTTCTGACGAGAACTCATCTGTTACATGGGCACTTCATTTTTTAAACTTACTACAACTCCAGACTTTTTTGCGTTCCGTACACACCATTCAAAGCGACGTCATCCATTTTCAAAATTTCTGACATCATTTGCTATTTTTTAGTCATTTACCGATTTGTTTAGAGAGCTAAATGACCGTGAATTGAAAATCACTACAAAATGAACTCTGAAAATGTCGAAACTTGGCATGGTATCATCATTTCACCCACATAGCTTGTGCAAAAGAGTAGAGAGGATTATGGCAAAAACTGGACGCACTTCATGTACAAACTGGACAATCTCTTTCGAAGTATCAGGGCTTCGGACGAGAACTCATCTGTTACACAGGCACTTCATTTTTTTAAACTTATTACAACTCTACACTTTTTTGCACTCCGTACGCACCATTCAAAGCAACGTCGTCAATTTTCAACACTTTCTGACATCATTTGCTATTTTTCAGTCATTTACCGATTTGTTTAGAGAGCTAAATGACCGTGAAATTGAAAATCACTACAAAATGAACTCTGAAAATGTCGAAACTTGGCATGGTATCATCAATTCACCCACATAGGATGTGCAAAAGAGTAGAGAGGGTTACGGCAAAAACTGGACGCGCTTCGTGTACACACTGGACAATCTCTTTCGAAGTATCAGGGTTTCTGACGAGAACTCATCTGTTACGTGTGCACTTCATTTTTTAAACTTATTACAACTCCAGACTTTTTTGCGTTCCATACACACCATTCAAAGCGACGTCATCCATTTTCAAAATTTCTGACATCATTTGCAATTTTTTAGTCATTTATCGATTTGTGTAGAGAGCTAAATGACCGTGAAATTGAAAATCACTACAAAATGAACTCTGAAAATGTCGAAACTTGGCATGGTATCATCATTTCACCCACATAGGATGTCCAAAAGAGTAGAGAGGATTATGGCAAAAACTGGACGCACTTCATGTACAAACTGGACAATCTCTTTCGGAGTATCAGGGTTTCGGACGAGAACTCATCTGTTACACTGGCACTTCATTTTTTTAACTTATTACAACTCTAGACATTTTTGCGTTCCGTACGCACCATTCATAGCGACGTCATCAATTTTCAACACTTTCTGACATCATTTGCTATTTTTCAGTCATTTACCGATTTCTTTAGAGAGCTAAATGACCGTGAAATTGAAAATCACTACAAAATGAACTCTGAAAATGTCGAAACTTGGCATGGTATCATCATTTCACCCACATAGGATGTGCAAAAGAGTAGAGAGGGTTACGGCAAAAACTGGACGCACTTCGTGTACACACTGGACAATCTCTTTCGAAGTATCAGGGTTTCTGACGAGAACTCATCTGTTACATGGGCACTTCATTTTTTAAACTTATTACAACTCCAGACTTTTTTGCGTTCCGTACACACCATTCAAAGCGACGTCATCCATTTTCAAAAATTTTTGACATCATTTGCTATTTTTTAGTCATTTACCGATTTGTGTAGAGAGCTAAATGACCGTGAAATTGAAAATCACTACAAAATAAACTCTGAAAATGTCGAAACTTGGCATGGTATCATCATTTCACCCACATAGCATGTGCAAAAGAGTAGAGAGGGTTACGGCAAAAACTGGACGCACTTCATGTACAAACTGGACAATCTCTTTCGGAGTATCAGGGTTTCAGACGAGAACTCATCTGTTACACTAGCACTTCAGTTTTTAAACTTATTACAACTCCAGACTTTTTTTGCGTTCCGTACGCACCATTCAAAGCAACGTCATCAGTTTTCAACACTTTCTGACATTATTTGCTATTTTTCAGTCATTTACCGATTTGTTTAGAGAGCTAAATGACCGTGAAATTGAAAATCACTACAAAATAAACTCTGAAAATGTCGAAACTTGGCATGGTATCATCATTTCACCCACATAGCATGTGCAAAAGAGTAGAGAGGGTTACGGCAAAAACTGGACGCACTTCGTGTACAAACTGGACAATCTCTTTCGGAGTATCAGGGTTTCGGACGAGAACTCATCTGCTACACTGGCACTTCATTTTTTAAAACTTATTACAACTCCAGAATTTTTTTGCGTTCCATACGCACCATTCAAAGCGACGTCATCAATTTTCAACACTTTCTGACATCATTTGCTATTTTTCAGTCATTTACCGATTTGTTTAGAGAGCTAAATGACCGTGAAATTGAAAATCACTACAAAATGAACTCTGAAAATGTCGAAACTTGGCATGGTATCATCATTTCACCCACATAGCTTGTGCAAAAGAGTAGAGAGGATTATGGCAAAAACTGGACGCACTTCATGTACAAACTGGACAATCTCTTTCGAAGTATCAGGGCTTCGGACGAGAACTCATCTGTTACACAGGCACTTCATTTTTTTAAACTTATTACAACTCTACACTTTTTTGCATTCCGTACGCACCATTCAAAGCAACGTCGTCAATTTTCAACACTTTCTGACATCATTTGCTATTTTTCAGTCATTTACCGATTTGTTTAGAGAGCTAAATGACCGTGAAATTGAAAATCACTACAAAATGAACTCTGAAAATGTCGAAACTTGGCATGGTATCATCAATTCACCCACATAGGATGTGCAAAAGAGTAGAGAGGGTTACGGCAAAAACTGGACGCGCTTCGTGTACACACTGGACAATCTCTTTCGAAGTATCAGGGTTTCTGACGAGAACTCATCTGTTACGTGTGCACTTCATTTTTTAAACTTATTACAACTCCAGACTTTTTTGCGTTCCATACACACCATTCAAAGCGACGTCATCCATTTTCAAAATTTCTGACATCATTTGCAATTTTTTAGTCATTTATCGATTTGTGTAGAGAGCTAAATGACCGTGAAATTGAAAATCACTACAAAATGAACTCTGAAAATGTCGAAACTTGGCATGGTATCATCATTTCACCCACATAGGATGTCCAAAAGAGTAGAGAGGATTATGGCAAAAACTGGACGCACTTCATGTACAAACTGGACAATCTCTTTCGGAGTATCAGGGTTTCGGACGAGAACTCATCTGTTACACTGGCACTTCATTTTTTTAACTTATTACAACTCTAGACATTTTTGCGTTCCGTACGCACCATTCATAGCGACGTCATCAATTTTCAACACTTTCTGACATCATTTGCTATTTTTCAGTCATTTACCGATTTCTTTAGAGAGCTAAATGACCGTGAAATTGAAAATCACTACAAAATGAACTCTGAAAATGTCGAAACTTGGCATGGTATCATCATTTCACCCACATAGGATGTGCAAAAGAGTAGAGAGGGTTACGGCAAAAACTGGACGCACTTCGTGTACACACTGGACAATCTCTTTCGAAGTATCAGGGTTTCTGACGAGAACTCATCTGTTACATGGGCACTTCATTTTTTAAACTTATTACAACTCCAGACTTTTTTGCGTTCCGTACACACCATTCAAAGCGACGTCATCCATTTTCAAAAATTTTTGACATCATTTGCTATTTTTTAGTCATTTACCGATTTGTGTAGAGAGCTAAATGACCGTGAAATTGAAAATCACTACAAAATAAACTCTGAAAATGTCGAAACTTGGCATGGTATCATCATTTCACCCACATAGCATGTGCAAAAGAGTAGAGAGGGTTACGGCAAAAACTGGACGCACTTCATGTACAAACTGGACAATCTCTTTCGGAGTATCAGGGTTTCAGACGAGAACTCATCTGTTACACTGGCACTTCAGTTTTTAAACTTATTACAACTCCAGACTTTTTTTGCGTTCCGTACGCACCATTCAAAGCAACGTCATCAGTTTTCAACACTTTCTGACATTATTTGCTATTTTTCAGTCATTTACCGATTTGTTTAGAGAGCTAAATGACCGTGAAATTGAAAATCACTACAAAATAAACTCTGAAAATGTCGAAACTTGGCATGGTATCATCATTTCACCCACATAGCATGTGCAAAAGAGTAGAGAGGGTTACGGCAAAAACTGGACGCACTTCGTGTACAAACTGGACAATCTCTTTCGGAGTATCAGGGTTTCGGACGAGAACTCATCTGCTACACTGGCACTTCATTTTTTAAAACTTATTACAACTCCAGAATTTTTTTGCGTTCCATACGCACCATTCAAAGCGACGTCATCAATTTTCAACACTTTCTGACATCATTTGCTATTTTTCAGTCATTTACCGATTTGTTTAGAGAGCTAAATGACCGTGAAATTGAAAATCAACACAAAATGAACTCTGAAAATGTCGAAACTTGGCATGGTATCATCATTTCACCCACATAGCATGTGCAAAAGAGTAGAGAGGGTTACGGCAAAAACTGGACGCACTTCGTGTACAAACTGGACAATCTCTTTCGAAGTATCAGGGTTTCTGACGAGAACTCATCTGTTACATGGGCACTTCATTTTTTAAACTTACTACAACTCCAGACTTTTTTGCGTTCCGTACACACCATTCAAAGCGACGTCATCCATTTTCAAAATTTCTGACATCATTTGCTATTTTTTAGTCATTTACCGATTTGTTTAGAGAGCTAAATGACCGTGAAATTGAAAATCACTACAAAATGAACTCCGAAAATGTCGAAACTTGGCATGGTATCATCATTTCACCCACATAGCTTGTGCAAAAGAGTAGAGAGGATTATGGCAAAAACTGGACGCACTTCATGTACAAACTGGACAATCTCTTTCGGAGTATCAGGGTTTCGGACGAGAACTCATCTGTTACACTGGCACTTCATTTTTTTAAACTTATTACAACTCTACACTTTTTTGCGTTTCGTACGCACCATTCAAAGCGACGTCATCAATTTTCAACACTTTCTGACATCATTTGCTATTTTTCAGTCATTTACCGATTTGTTTAGAGAGCTAAATGACCGTGAAATTGAAAATCACTACAAAATGAACTCTGAAAATGTCGAAACTTGGCATGGTATCATCAATTCACCCACATAGGATGTGCAAAAGAGTAGAGAGGGTTACGGCAAAAACTGGACGCACTTCGTGTACACACTGGACAATCTCTTTCGAAGTATCAGGGTTTCTGACGAGAACTCATCTGTTACGTGGGCACTTCATTTTTTAAACTTATTACAACTCCAGACTTTTTTGCGTTCCGTACACACCATTCAAAGCGACGTCATCCATTTTCAAAATTTCTGACATCATTTGCAATTTTTTAGTCATTTATCGATTTGTGTAGAGAGCTAAATGACCGTGAAATTGAAAATCACTACAAAATGAACTCTGAAAATGTCGAAACTTGGCATGGTATCATCATTTCACCCACATAGGATGTCCAAAAGAGTAGAGAGGATTATGGCAAAAACTGGACGCACTTCATGTACAAACTGGACAATCTCTTTCGGAGTATCAGGGTTTCGGACGAGAACTCATCTGTTACACTGGCACTTCATTTTTTTAACTTATTACAACTCTAGACATTTTTGCGTTCCGTACGCACCATTCATAGCGACGTCATCAATTTTCAACACTTTCTGACATCATTTGCTATTTTTCAGTCATTTACCGATTTCTTTAGAGAGCTAAATGACCGTGAAATTGAAAATCACTACAAAATGAACTCTGAAAATGTCGAAACTTGGCATGGTATCATCATTTCACCCACATAGGATGTGCAAAAGAGTAGAGAGGGTTACGGCAAAAACTGGACGCACTTCGTGTACACACTGGACAATCTCTTTCGAAGTATCAGGGTTTCTGACGAGAACTCATCTGTTACATGGGCACTTCATTTTTTAAACTTATTACAACTCCAGACTTTTTTGCGTTCCGTACACACCATTCAAAGCGACGTCATCCATTTTCAAAAATTTTTGACATCATTTGCTATTTTTTAGTCATTTACCGATTTGTGTAGAGAGCTAAATGACCGTGAAATTGAAAATCACTACAAAATAAACTCTGAAAATGTCGAAACTTGGCATGGTATCATCATTTCACCCACATAGCATGTGCAAAAGAGTAGAGAGGGTTACGGCAAAAACTGGACGCACTTCATGTACAAACTGGACAATCTCTTTCGGAGTATCAGGGTTTCAGACGAGAACTCATCTGTTACACTGGCACTTCAGTTTTTAAACTTATTACAACTCCAGACTTTTTTTGCGTTCCGTACGCACCATTCAAAGCAACGTCATCAGTTTTCAACACTTTCTGACATTATTTGCTATTTTTCAGTCATTTACCGATTTGTTTAGAGAGCTAAATGACCGTGAAATTGAAAATCACTACAAAATAAACTCTGAAAATGTCGAAACTTGGCATGGTATCATCATTTCACCCACATAGCATGTGCAAAAGAGTAGAGAGGGTTACGGCAAAAACTGGACGCACTTCGTGTACAAACTGGACAATCTCTTTCGGAGTATCAGGGTTTCGGACGAGAACTCATCTGCTACACTGGCACTTCATTTTTTAAAACTTATTACAACTCCAGAATTTTTTTGCGTTCCATACGCACCATTCAAAGCGACGTCATCAATTTTCAACACTTTCTGACATCATTTGCTATTTTTCAGTCATTTACCGATTTGTTTAGAGAGCTAAATGACCGTGAAATTGAAAATCAACACAAAATGAACTCTGAAAATGTCGAAACTTGGCATGGTATCATCATTTCACCCACATAGCATGTGCAAAAGAGTAGAGAGGGTTACGGCAAAAACTGGACGCACTTCGTGTACAAACTGGACAATCTCTTTCGAAGTATCAGGGTTTCTGACGAGAACTCATCTGTTACATGGGCACTTCATTTTTTAAACTTACTACAACTCCAGACTTTTTTGCGTTCCGTACACACCATTCAAAGCGACGTCATCCATTTTCAAAATTTCTGACATCATTTGCTATTTTTTAGTCATTTACCGATTTGTTTAGAGAGCTAAATGACCGTGAAATTGAAAATCACTACAAAATGAACTCCGAAAATGTCGAAACTTGGCATGGTATCATCATTTCACCCACATAGCTTGTGCAAAAGAGTAGAGAGGATTATGGCAAAAACTGGACGCACTTCATGTACAAACTGGACAATCTCTTTCGGAGTATCAGGGTTTCGGACGAGAACTCATCTGTTACACTGGCACTTCATTTTTTTAAACTTATTACAACTCTACACTTTTTTGCGTTTCGTACGCACCATTCAAAGCGACGTCATCAATTTTCAACACTTTCTGACATCATTTGCTATTTTTCAGTCATTTACCGATTTGTTTAGAGAGCTAAATGACCGTGAAATTGAAAATCACTACAAAATGAACTCTGAAAATGTCGAAACTTGGCATGGTATCATCAATTCACCCACATAGGATGTGCAAAAGAGTAGAGAGGGTTACGGCAAAAACTGGACGCACTTCGTGTACACACTGGACAATCTCTTTCGAAGTATCAGGGTTTCTGACGAGAACTCATCTGTTACGTGGGCACTTCATTTTTTAAACTTATTACAACTCCAGACTTTTTTGCGTTCCGTACACACCATTCAAAGCGACGTCATCCATTTTCAAAATTTCTGACATCATTTGCAATTTTTTAGTCATTTATCGATTTGTGTAGAGAGCTAAATGACCGTGAAATTGAAAATCACTACAAAATGAACTCTGAAAATGTCGAAACTTGGCATGGTATCATCATTTCACCCACATAGGATGTCCAAAAGAGTAGAGAGGATTATGGCAAAAACTGGACGCACTTCATGTACAAACTGGACAATCTCTTTCGGAGTATCAGGGTTTCGGACGAGAACTCATCTGTTACACTGGCACTTCATTTTTTTAACTTATTACAACTCTAGACATTTTTGCGTTCCGTACGCACCATTCATAGCGACGTCATCAATTTTCAACACTTTCTGACATCATTTGCTATTTTTCAGTCATTTACCGATTTCTTTAGAGAGCTAAATGACCGTGAAATTGAAAATCACTACAAAATGAACTCTGAAAATGTCGAAACTTGGCATGGTATCATCATTTCACCCACATAGGATGTGCAAAAGAGTAGAGAGGGTTACGGCAAAAACTGGACGCACTTCGTGTACACACTGGACAATCTCTTTCGAAGTATCAGGGTTTCTGACGAGAACTCATCTGTTACATGGGCACTTCATTTTTTAAACTTATTACAACTCCAGACTTTTTTGCGTTCCGTACACACCATTCAAAGCGACGTCATCCATTTTCAAAAATTTCTGACATCATTTGCTATTTTTTAGTCATTTACCGATTTGTGTAGAGAGCTAAATGACCGTGAAATTGAAAATCACTACAAAATGAACTCTGAAAATGTCGAAACTTGGCATGGTATCATCATTTCACCCACATAGCATGTGCAAAAGAGTAGAGCGGGTTACGGCAAAAACTAGACGCACTTCATGTACAAACTGGACAATCTCTTTCGGAGTATCAGGGTTTCAGACGAGAACTCATCTGTTACACTGGCACTTCAGTTTTTAAACTTATTACAACTCCAGACTTTTTTTGCGTTCCGTACGCACCATTCAAAGCAACGTCATCAATTTTCAACACTTTCTGACATTATTTGCTATTTTTCAGTCATTTACCGATTTGTTTAGAGAGCTAAATGACCGTGAATTTCAAAATCACTACAAAATGGACTCTGAAAATGTCGAAACTTGGCATGGTATCATTATTTCACCCACATAGCATGTGCAAAAGGGTAGAGAGGGTTACGGCAAAAACTGGACGCACTTCGTGTACAAACTGGACAATCTCTTTCGGAGTATCAGGGTTTCGGACGAGAACTCATCTGTTACACTGGCACTTCATTTTTTTAACTTATTACAACTCTAGACTTTTTTGCGTTCCGTACGCACTATTCAAAGCGACGTCATCAATTTTCAACACTTTCTGACATCATTTGCTATTTTTCAGTCATTTACCGATTTGTTTAGAGAGCTAAATGACCGTGAAATTGAAAATCACTACAAAATGAACTCTGAAAATGTCGAAACTTGGCATGGTATCATCATTTCACCCGCATAGCATGTGCAAAAGAGTAGAGAGGGTTACGGCAAAAACTAGACGCACTTCGTGTACAAACTGGACAATCTCTTTCGAAGTATCAGGGTTTCTGACGAGAACACATCTGTTACATGGGCACTTCATTTTTTAAACTTATTACAACTCCAGACTTTTTTGCGTTCCGTACACACCATTCAAATCGACGTCATCCATTTTCAAAAATTTCTGACATCATTTGCTATTTTTTAGTCATTTACCGATTTGTGTAGAGAGCTAAATGACCGTGAAATTGAAAATCACTACAAAATGAACTCTGAAAATGTCGAAACTTGGCATGGTATCATCATTTCACCCACATAGCATGTGGAAAAGAGTAGAGAGGGTTACGGCAAAAACTGGACGCACTTCGTGTACAAACTGGACAATCTCTTTCGGAGTATCAGGGTTTCGGACAAGAACTCATCTGCTACACTAGCGCTTCATTTTTTTAAACTTATTACAACTCCAGAATTTTTTTGCGTTCCGTACGCACCATTCAAAGCGACGTCATCAATTTTTAACACTTTCTGACATCATTTGCTATTTTTCAGTCATTTACCGATTTGTTTAGAGAGCTAAATGACCGTGAAATAGAAAATCACTACAAAATGAACTCTGAAATGTCGAAACTTGGCATGGTATCATCATTTCACCCACATAGCATGTGCAAAAGAGTAGAGGGAGTTACGGCAAAAACTGGACGCACTTCGTGTACAAACTGGACAATCTCTTTCGAAGTATCAGGGTTTCTGACGAGAACTCATCTGTTACATGGGTACTTCATTTTTTAAACTTATTACAACTCTAGACTTTTTTGCGTTCCGTACGCACCATTCAAAGCGACATCATCAATTTTCAACACATTCTGACATCATTTGCTATTTTTCAGTCATTTACCGATTTGTTTGGAGAGCTTAATGACCGTGAAATTGAAAATCACAACAAAATGAACTCTGAAAATGTCGAAACTTGGCATGGTATCATCATTTCACCCACATAGGATGTGCAAGAGAGTAGAGAGGGTTACGGCAAAAACTGGACGCACTTCGTGTACACACTGGACAATCTCTTTCGAAGAATCAGGGTTTCTGACGAGAACTCATCTGTTACATGGGCACTTCATTTTTTAAACTTATTACAACTCCAGACTTTTTTGCGTTCCGTACACACCATTCAAGACGTCATCCATTTTCAAAATTTCTGACATCATTTGCTATTTTTTAGTCATTTACCGATTTGTTTAGAGAGCTAAATGACCATGAAATTGAAAATCACTACAAAATGAACTCTGAAAATGTCGAAACTTGGCATGGTATCATCATTTCACCCACATAGTATGTCCAAAAGAGTAGAGAGGATTACGGCAAAAACTGGATGCACTTCGTGTACAAACTGGACAATCTCTTTCGAAGTATCAGGGTTTCGGACGAGAACTCATCTGTTACACTGGCACTTCATTTTTTTAACTTATTACAACTCTAGACATTTTTGCGTTCCGTACGCACCATTCAAAGCGACGTCATCAATTTTCAACACTTTCTGACATCATTTGCTATTTTTCAGTCATTTACCGATTTGTTTAGAGAGCTAAATGACCATGAAATTGAAAATCACTACAAAATGAACTCTGAAAATGTCGAAACTTGGCATGGTATCATCATTTCACCCACATAGGATAAGCAAAAGAGCAGAGAGGGTTACGGCAAAAACTGGACGCACTTCGTGTACACACTGGACAATCTCTTTCGAAGTATCAGGGTTTCTGACGAGAACTTATCTGTTACATGGGCACTTCATTTTTTAAACTTATTACAACTCCAGACTTTTTTGCGTTCCGTACACACCATTCAAAGCGACGTCATCCATTTTCAAAAATTTCTGACATCATTTGCTATTTTTTAGTCATTTACCGATTTGTGTAGAGAGCTAAATGACCGTGAAATTGAAAATCACTACAAAATAAACTCTGAAAATGTCGAAACTTGGCATGGTATCATCATTTCACCCACATAGCATGTGCAAAAGAGTAGAGAGGGTTACGGCAAAAACTGGACGCACTTCGTGTACAAACTGGACAATCTCTTTCGGAGTATCAGGGTTTCGGACGAGAACTCATCTGCTACACTGGCACTTCATTTTTTAAAACTTATTACAACTCCAGAATTTTTTTGCGTTCCGTACGCACCATTCAAAGCGACGTCATCAATTTTCAACATTTTCTGACATCATTTGCTATTTCTCAGTCATTTACCGATTTGTTTAGAGAGCTAAATGACCGTGAAATTGAAAATCACTACAAAAGGAACTCTGAAAATGTCGAAACTTGGCATGGTATCATCATTTCACCCACATAGCATGTGGAAAAGAGTAGAGAGGGTTACGGCAAAAACTGGACGCACTTCGTGTACAAACTGGACAATCTCTTTCGAAGTATCAGGGTTTCTGACGAGAACTCATCTGTTACATGGGCACTTCATTTTTTAAACTTACTACAACTCTAGACTTTTTTGCGTTCCGTACACACCATTCAAAGCGACGTCATCCATTTTCAAAATTGCTGACATCATTTGCTATTTTTTAGTCATTTACCGATTTGTTTAGAGAGCTAAATGACCGTGAAATTGAAAATCACTACAAAATGAACTCTGAAAATGTCGAAACTTGGCATGGTATCATCATTTCACCCACATAGCTTGTGCAAAAGAGTAGAGAGGATTATGGCAAAAACTGGACGCACTTCATGTACAAACTGGACAATCTCTTTCGGAGTATTAGGGTTTCGGACGAGAACTCATCTGTTACACTGGCACTTCATTTTTTTAAACTTATTACAACTCTTCACTTTTTTGCGTTCCGTACGCACCATTCAAAGCGACGTCATCAATTTTCAACACTTTCTGACATCATTTGCTATTTTTCAGTCATTTACCGATTTGTTTAGAGAGCTAAATGACCGTGAAATTGAAAATCACTACAAAATGAACTCTGAAAATGTCGAAACTTGGCATGGTATCATCACTTCACACACATAGGATGTGCAAAAGAGTAGAGAGGGTTACGGCAAAAACTGGACGCACTTCGTGTACACACTGGACAATCTCTTTCGAAGTATCAGGGTTTCTGACGAGAACTCATATGTTACGTGGGCACTTCATTTTTTAAACTTATTACAACTCCAGACTTTTTTGCGTTCCGTACACACCATTCAAAGCGACGTCATCCATTTTCAAAATTTCTGACATCATTTGCAATTTTTTAGTCATTTATCGATTTGTGTAGAGAGCTAAATGACCGTGAAATTGAAAATCACTACAAAATGAACTCTGAAAATGTCGAAACTTGGCATGGTATCATCATTTCATCCACATAAGATGTCCAAAAGAGTAGAGAGGATTATGGCAAAAACTGGACGCACTTCATGTACAAACTGGACAATCTCTTTCGGAGTATCAGGGTTTCGGACGAGAACTCATCTGTTACACTGGCACTTCATTTTTTAAACTTATTACAACTCTAGACATTTTTGCGTTCCGTACGCACCATTCATAGCGACGTCATCAATTTTCAACACTTTCTCACATCATTTGCTATTTTTCAGTCATTTACCGATTTTTTAGAGAGCTAAATGACCGTGAAATTGAAAATCACTACAAAATGAACTCTGAAAATGTCGAAACTTGGCATGGTATCATCATTTCACCCACATAGGATGTGCAAAAGAGTAGAGAGGGTTACGGCAAAAACTGGACGCACTTCGTGTACAAACTGGACAATCTCTTTCGAAGTATCAGGGTTTCTGACGAGAACACATCTGTTACATGGGCACTTCATTTTTTAAACTTATTACAACTCCAGACTTTTTTGCGTTCCGTACACACCATTCAAATCGACGTCATCCATTTTCAAAAATTTCTGACATCATTTGCTATTTTTTAGTCATTTACCGATTTGTGTAGAGAGCTAAATGACCGTGAAATTGAAAATCACTACAAAATGAACTCTGAAAATGTCGAAACTTGGCATGGTATCATCATTTCACCCACATAGCATGTGGAAAGGAGTAGAGAGGGTTACGGCAAAAACTGGACGCACTTCGTGTACAAACTGGACAATCTCTTTCGGAGTATCAGGGTTTCAGACGAGAACTCATCTGTTACACTGGCACTTCAGTTTTTAAACTTATTACAACTCCAGACTTTTTTTGCGTTCCGTACGCACCATTCAAAGCGACGTAATCCATTTGCTATTTTTCAGTCATTTACCGATTTGTTTAGAGAGCTAAATGACCGTGAATTTCAAAATCACTACAAAATGGACTATGAAAATGTCGAAACTTGGCATGGTATCATTATTTCACCCACATAGCATGTGCAAAAGAGTAGAGAGGGTTACGGCAAAAACTGGACGCACTTCGTGTACAAACTGGACAATCTCTTTCGGAGTATCAGGGTTTCGGACGAGAACTGATCTGTTACACTGGCACTTCATTTTTTTAACTTATTACAACTCTAGACTTTTTTGCGTTCCGTACGCACCATTCAAAGCGACGTAATCAATTTTCAACACTTTCTGACATCATTTGCTATTTTTCAGTCATTTACTGATTTGTTTAGAGAGCTAAATGACCGTGAAATTGAAAATCACTACAAAATGAACTCTGAAAATGTCGAAACTTGGCATGGTATCATCATTTCACCCGCATAGCATGTGCAAAAGAGTAGAGAGGATTACGGCAAAAACTGGACGCACTTCGTGTACAAACTGGACAATCTCTTTCGGAGTATCAGGATTTCGGACGAGAACTCATCTGTTACACTGGCACTTCATTTTTTTAACTTATTACAACTCCAGACTTTTTTGCGTTCCGTACACACCATTCAAAGCGACGCCATCAATTTTCAACACTTTCTGACATCATTTGCTATTTTTCAGTCATTTACCGATTTGTTTAGAGAGCTAAATGACCGTGAAATTGAAAATTACTACAAAATGAACTCTGAAAATGTCGAAACTTGGCATGGTATCATCATTTCACCCGCATAGCATGTGCAAAAGAGTAGAGAGGGTTACGGCAAAAACTGGACGCACTTCGTGTACAAACTGGACAATCTCTTTCGGAGTATCAGGGTTTCGGACGAGAACTGATCTGTTACACTGGCACTTCATTTTTTTAACTTATTACAACTCTAGACTTTTTTGCGTTCCGTACACACCATTCAAATCGACGTCATCCATTTTCAACACTTTCTGACATCATTTGCTATTTTTCAGTCATTTACCAATTTGTTTAGAGAGCTAAATGACCGTGAAATTGAAAATCACTACAAAATGAACTCTGAAAATGTCGAAACTTGGCATGGTATCATCATTTCACCCGCATAGCATGTGCAAAAGAGTAGAGAGGATTACGGCAAAAACTGGACGCACTTCGTGTACAAACTGGACAATCTCTTTCGGAGTATCAGGATTTCGGACGAGAACTCATCTGTTACACTGGCACTTCATTTTTTTAACTTATTACAACTCCAGACTTTTTTGCGTTCCGTACACACCATTCAAAGCGACGTCATCAATTTTCAACACTTTCTGACATCATTTGCTATTTTTCAGTCATTTACCGATTTGTTTAGAGAGCTAAATGACCGTGAAATTGAAAATCACTACAAAATGAACTCTGAAAATGTCGAAACTTGGCATGGTATCATCATTTCACCCGCATAGCATGTGCAAAAGAGTAGAGAGGGTTACGGCAAAAACTGGACGCACTTCGTGTACAAACTGGACAATCTCTTTCGAAGTATCAGGGTTTCTGACGAGAACACATCTGTTACATGGGCACTTCATTTTTTAAACTTATTACAACTCCAGACTTTTTTGCGTTTCGTACACACCATTCAAATCGACGTCATCCATTTTCAAAAATTTCTGACATCATTTGCTATTTTTCAGTCATTTACCGATTTGTGTAGAGAGCTAAATGACCGTGAAATTGAAAATCACTACAAAATGAACTCTGAAAATGTCGAAACTTGGCATGGTATCATCATTTCACCCACATAGCATGTGGAAAAGAGTAGAGAGAGTTACGGCAAAAACTGGACGCACTTCGTGTACAAACTGGACAATCTCTTTCGGAGTATCAGGGTTTCGGACGAGAACTCATCTGCTACACTGGCACTTCATTTTTTTTAACTTATTACAACTCCAGAATTTTTTGCGTTCCGTACGCACCATTCAAAGCGACGTCATCAATTTTCAACACTTTCTGACATCATTTGCTATTTTTCAGTCATTTACCGATTTGTTTAGAGAGCTAAATGACCGTGAAATAGAAAATCACTACAAAATGAACTCTGAAATGTCGAAACTTGGCATGGTATCATCATTTCACCCACGTAGCATGTGCAAAAGGGTAGAGAGGGTTACGGCAAAAACTGGACGCACTTCGTGTACAAACTGGACAATCTCTTTCGAAGTATCAGGGTTTCTGACGAGAACTCATCTGTTACATGGGAACTTCATTTTTTAAACTTATTACAACTCCAGACTTTTTTGCGTTCCGTACACACCATTCAAATCGACGTCATCCATTTTCAAAACTTTCTGACATCATTTGCTATTTTTTAGTCATTTACCGATTTCTTTAGAGAGCTAAATGACCGTGAAATTGAAAATCACTATGAAATGAACTCTGGAAATGTCGAAACTTGGCATGGTATCATCATTTCACCCACATAGAATGTCCAAAAGAGTAGAGAGGGTTACGGCAAAAACTGGACGCACTTCATGTACAAACTGGACAATCTCTTTCGGAGTATCAGGGTTTCGGACGAGAACTCATCTGTTACACTGGCACATCATTTTTTTAAACTTATTACAACTCTAGACTTTTTTGCGTTCCGTACGCACCATTCAAAGCGACGTCATCAATTTTCAACACTTTCTGACATCAGTTGCTATTTTTCAGTCATTTACCGATTTGTTTAGAGAGCTAAATGACCGTGAAATTGAAAATCACTACAAAATGAACTCTGAAAATGTCGAAACTTGGCATGGTATCATCATTTCACCCACATAGGATGTGCAAAAGAGTAGAGAGGGTTACGGCAAAAACTGGACGCACATCGTGTACAAACTAGACAATCTCTTTCGAAGTATCAGGGTTTCTGACGAGAACTCATCTGTTACATGGGCACTTCATTTTTTAAACTTATTACAACTCCAGACTTTTTTGCGTTCCGTACACACCATTCAAAGCGACGTCATCCATTTTCAAAATTTCTGACATCATTTGCTATTTTTTAGTCATTTACCGATTTGTTTAGAGAGCTAAATGACAATGAAATTGAAAATCACTACGAAATGAACTCTGAAAATGTCGAAACTTGGCATGATATCATCATTTCACCCACATAGTATGTCCAAAAGAGTAGAGAGGATTATGGCAAAAACTGGACGCACTTCATGTACAAACTGGACAATCTCTTTCGGAGTATCAGGGTTTCGGACGAGAACTCATCTGTTACACTGGCACATCATTTTTTTAAACTTATTACAACTCTAGACTTTTTTGCGTTCCGTACGCACCATTCAAAGCGACGTCATCAATTTTCAACACTTTCTGACATCAGTTGCTATTTTTCAGTCATTTACCGATTTGTTTAGAGAGCTAAATGACCGTGAAATTGAAAATCACTACAAAATGAACTCTGAAAATGTCGAAACTTGGCATGGTATCATCATTTCACCCACATAGCATGTGCAAAAGAGTAGAGAGGGTTACGGCAAAAACTGGACGCACTTCATGTACAAACTGGACAATCTCTTTCGGAGTATCAGGGTTTCGGACGAGAACTCATCTGTTACACTGGCACATCATTTTTTTAAACTTATTACAACTCCAGACTTTTTTGCGTTCCGTACGCACCATTCAAAGCGACGTCATCAATTTTCAAAATTTCTGACATCATTTGCTATTTTTCAGTCATTTACCGAGTTGTTTAGAGAGCTAAATGACCATGAAATTGAAAATCACTACAAAATGAACTCTGAAAATGTCGAAACTTGGCATGGTATCATCATTTCACCCACATAGCATGTGGAAAAGAGTAGAGAGGGTTACGGCAAAAACTGGACGCACTTCGTGTACAAACTGGACAATCTCTTTCGGAGTATCAGTGTTTCAGACGAGAACTCATCTGTTACACTGGCACTTCAGTTTTTAAACTTATTACAACTCCAGAATTTTTTTGCGTTGCGTACGCACCATTCAAAGCAACGTCATCAATTTTCAACACTTTATGACATCATTTGCTATTTTTCAGTCATTTACCGATTTGTTTAGAGAGCTAAATGACCGTGAATTTCAAAATCACTACAAAATGGACTCTGAAAATGTCGAAACTTGGCATGGTATCATCATTTCACCCACATAGCATGTGCAAAAGAGTAGAGAGGGTTACGGCAAAAACTGGACGCACTTCATGTACAAACTGGACAATCTCTTTCGGAGTATCAGGGTTTCGGACGAGAACTCATCTGTTACACTGGCACATCATTTTTTTAAACTTATTACAACTCTAGACTTTTTTGCGTTCCGTACGCACCATTCAAAGCGACGTCATCAATTTTCAACACTTTCTGACATCAGTTGCTATTTTTCAGTCATTTACCGATTTGCTTAGAGAGCTAAATGACCGTGAAATTGAAAATCACTACAAAATGAACTCTGAAAATGTCGAAACTTGGCATGGTATCATCATTTCACCCACATAGTATGTGCAAAAGAGTAGAGAGGGTTACGGCAAAAACTGGACGCACTTCGTGTACAAACTGGACAATCTCTTTCGAAGTATCAGGGTTTCGGACGAGAACTCATCTGTTACACTGGCACTTCATTTTTTAAACTTATTACAACTCCAGACTTTTTTGCGTTCCGTACGCACCGATCAAAGCGACGTCATCCATTTTCAAAATTTCTGACATCATTTGCTATTTTTCAGTCATTTACCGATTTGTTTAGAGAGCTAAATGACCATGAAATTGAAAATCACTACAAAATGAACTCTGAAAATGTCGAAACTTGGCATGGTATCATCATTTCACCCACATAGCATGTGGAAAAGAGTAGAGAGGGTTACGGCAAAAACTGGACGCACTTCGTGTACAAACTGGACAATCTCTTTCGGAGTATCAGGGTTTCAGACGAGAACTCATCTGTTACACTGGCACTTCAGTTTTTAAACTTATTACAACTCCAGAATTTTTTTGCGTTGCGTACGCACCATTCAAAGCAACGTCATCAATTTTCAACACTTTATGACATCATTTGCTATTTTTCAGTCATTTACCGATTTGTTTAGAGAGCTAAATGACCGTGAATTTCAAAATCACTACAAAATGGACTCTGAAAATGTCGAAACTTGGCATGGTGTCATCATTTCACCCACATAGGATGTGCAAAAGAGTAGAGAGGGTTACGGCAAAAACTGGACGCACTTCGTGTACACAGTGGACAATCTCTTTCGAAGAATCAGGGTTTCTGACGAGAACTCATCTGTTACATGGGCACTTCATTTTTTAAACTTATTACAACTCCAGACTTTTTTGCGTTCCGTACACACCATTCAAAGCGACGTCATCCATTTTCAAAATTTCTGACATCATTTGCTATTTTTTAGTCATTTACCGATTTGTTTAGAGAGCTAAATGACCATGAAATTGAAAATCACTACAAAATGAACTCTGAAAATGTCGAAACTTGGCATGGTATCATCATTTCACCCACATAGTATGTCCAAAAGAGTAGAGAGGGTTACGGCAAAAACTGGACGCACTTCGTGTACAAACTGGACAATCTCTTTCGGAGTATCAGGATTTCGGACGAGAACTCATCTGTTACACTGGCACTTCATTTTTTTTAACTTATTACAACTCTAGACTTTTTTGCGTTCCGTAAGCACCATTCAAAGCGACGTCATCAATTTTCAACACTTTCTGACATCATTTGCTATTTTTCAGTCATTTACCGATTTGTTTAGAGAGCTAAATGACCGTGAAATTGAAAATCACTACAAAATGAACTCTGAAAATGTCGAAACTTGGCATGGTATCATCATTTTACCCGCATAACATGTGCAAAAGAGTAGAGAGGGTTACGGCAAAAACTAGACGCACTTCGTGTACAAACTGGACAATCTCTTTCGAAGTATCAGGGTTTCTGACGAGAACACATCTGTTACATGGGCACTTCATTTTTTAAACTTATTACAACTCCAGACTTTTTTGCGTTCCGTACACACCATTCAAATCGACGTCATCCATTTTCAAAAATTTCTGACATCATTTGCTATTTTTTAGTCATTTACCGATTTGTTTAGAGAGCTAAATGACCGTGAAATTGAAAATCACTACAAAATGAACTCTGAAAATGTCGAAACTTGGCATGGTATCATCATTTCACCCACATAGTATGTCCAAAAGAGTAGAGAGGGTTACGGCAAAAACTGGACGCACTTCGTGTACAAACTGGACAATCTCTTTCGGAGTATCAGGATTTCGGACGAGAACTCATCTGTTACACTGGCACTTCATTTTTTTAACTTATTACAACTCCAGACTTTTTTGCGTTCCGTACGCACCATTCAAAGCGACGTCATCAATTTTCAACACTTTCTGACATCATTTGCTATTTTTCAGTCATTTACCGATTTGTTTAGAGAGCTAAATGACCGTGAAATAGAAAATCACTACAAAATGAACTCTGAAAATGTCGAAACTTGGCATGGTATCATCATTTTACCCGCATAACATGTGCAAAAGAGTAGAGAGGGTTACGGCAAAAACTGGACGCACTTCGTGTACAAACTGGACAATCTCTTTCGAAGTATCAGGGTTTCTGACGAGAACTCATCTGTTACATGGGCACTTCATTTTTTAAACTTATTACAACTCCAGACTTTTTTGCGTTCCGTACACACCATTCAAATCGACGTCATCCATTTTCAAAAATTTCTGACATCATTTGCTATTTTTTAGTCATTTACCGATTTGTGTAGAGAGCTAAATGACCGTGAAATTGAAAATCACTACAAAATGAACTCTGAAAATGTCGAAACTAGGCATGGTATCATCATTTCACCCACATAGTATGTCCAAAAGAGTAGAGAGGGTTACGGTAAAAACTGGACGCACTTCATGTACAAACTGGACAATCTCTTTCGAAGTATCAGGGTTTCGGACGAGAACTCATCTGTTACATGGGCACTTCATTTTTTAAACTTATTACAACTCCAGACTTTTTTGCGTTCTGTACGCACCGATCAAAGTGACGTCATCCATTTTCAAAATTTCTGACATCATTTGCTATTTTTCAGTCATTTACCGATTTGTTTAGAGAGCTAAATGACCATGAAATTGAAAATCACTACAAAATGAACTCTGAAAATGTCGAAACTTGGCATGGTATCATCATTTCACCCACATAGCATGTGGAAAAGAGTAGAGAGGGTTACGGCAAAAACTGGACGCACTTCGTGTACAAACTGGACAATCTCTTTCGGAGTATCAGGGTTTCAGACGAGAACTCATCTGTTACACTGGCACTTCAGTTTTTAAACTTATTACAACTCCAGAATTTTTTTGCGTTGCGTACGCACCATTCAAAGCAACGTCATCAATTTTCAACACTTTATGACATCATTTGCTATTTTTCAGTCATTTACCGATTTGTTTAGAGAGCTAAATGACCGTGAATTTCAAAATCACTACAAAATGGACTCTGAAAATGTCGAAACTTGGCATGGTGTCATCATTTCACCCACATAGGATGTGCAAAAGAGTAGAGAGGGTTACGGCAAAAACTGGACGCACTTCGTGTACACAGTGGACAATCTCTTTCGAAGAATCAGGGTTTCTGACGAGAACTCATCTGTTACATGGGCACTTCATTTTTTAAACTTATTACAACTCCAGACTTTTTTGCGTTCCGTACACACCATTCAAATCGACGTCATCCATTTTCAAAATTTCTGACATCATTTGCTATTTTTTAGTCATTTACCGATTTGTTTAGAGAGCTAAATGACCATGAAATTGAAAATCACTACAAAATGAACTCTGAAAATGTCGAAACTTGGCATGGTATCATCATTTCACCCACATAGTATGTCCAAAAGAGTAGAGAGGGTTACGGCAAAAACTGGACGCACTTCGTGTACAAACTGGACAATCTCTTTCGGAGTATCAGGATTTCGGACGAGAACTCATCTGTTACACTGGCACTTCATTTTTTTTAACTTATTACAACTCTAGACTTTTTTGCGTTCCGTAAGCACCATTCAAAGCGACGTCATCAATTTTCAACACTTTCTGACATCATTTGCTATTTTTCAGTCATTTACCGATTTGTTTAGAGAGCTAAATGACCGTGAAATTGAAAATCACTACAAAATGAACTCTGAAAATGTCGAAACTTGGCATGGTATCATCATTTTACCCGCATAACATGTGCAAAAGAGTAGAGAGGGTTACGGCAAAAACTAGACGCACTTCGTGTACAAACTGGACAATCTCTTTCGAAGTATCAGGGTTTCTGACGAGAACACATCTGTTACATGGGCACTTCATTTTTTAAACTTATTACAACTCCAGACTTTTTTGCGTTCCGTACACACCATTCAAATCGACGTCATCCATTTTCAAAAATTTCTGACATCATTTGCTATTTTTTAGTCATTTACCGATTTGTTTAGAGAGCTAAATGACCGTGAAATTGAAAATCACTACAAAATGAACTCTGAAAATGTCGAAACTTGGCATGGTATCATCATTTCACCCACATAGTATGTCCAAAAGAGTAGAGAGGGTTACGGCAAAAACTGGACGCACTTCGTGTACAAACTGGACAATCTCTTTCGGAGTATCAGGATTTCGGACGAGAACTCATCTGTTACACTGGCACTTCATTTTTTTAACTTATTACAACTCCAGACTTTTTTGCGTTCCGTACGCACCATTCAAAGCGACGTCATCAATTTTCAACACTTTCTGACATCATTTGCTATTTTTCAGTCATTTACCGATTTGTTTAGAGAGCTAAATGACCGTGAAATAGAAAATCACTACAAAATGAACTCTGAAAATGTCGAAACTTGGCATGGTATCATCATTTTACCCGCATAACATGTGCAAAAGAGTAGAGAGGGTTACGGCAAAAACTGGACGCACTTCGTGTACAAACTGGACAATCTCTTTCGAAGTATCAGGGTTTCTGACGAGAACTCATCTGTTACATGGGCACTTCATTTTTTAAACTTATTACAACTCCAGACTTTTTTGCGTTCCGTACACACCATTCAAATCGACGTCATCCATTTTCAAAAATTTCTGACATCATTTGCTATTTTTTAGTCATTTACCGATTTGTGTAGAGAGCTAAATGACCGTGAAATTGAAAATCACTACAAAATGAACTCTGAAAATGTCAAAACTTGGCATGGTATCATCATTTCACCCACATAGCATGTGGAAAAGAGTAGAGAGGGTTACGGCAAAAACTGGACGCACTTCGTGTACAAACTGGACAATCTCTTTCGGAGTATCAGGGTTTCAGACGAGAACTCATCTGTTACACTGGCACTTCAGTTTTTAAACTTATTACAACTCCAGAATTTTTTTGCGTTGCGTACGCACCATTCAAAGCAACGTCATCAATTTTCAACACTTTATGACATCATTTGCTATTTTTCAGTCATTTACCGATTTGTTTAGAGAGCTAAATGACCGTGAATTTCAAAATCACTACAAAATGGACTCTGAAAATGTCGAAACTTGGCATGGTGTCATCATTTCACCCACATAGGATGTGCAAAAGAGTAGAGAGGGTTACGGCAAAAACTGGACGCACTTCGTGTACACAGTGGACAATCTCTTTCGAAGAATCAGGGTTTCTGACGAGAACTCATCTGTTACATGGGCACTTCATTTTTTAAACTTATTACAACTCCAGACTTTTTTGCGTTCCGTACACACCATTCAAATCGACGTCATCCATTTTCAAAATTTCTGACATCATTTGCTATTTTTTAGTCATTTACCGATTTGTTTAGAGAGCTAAATGACCATGAAATTGAAAATCACTACAAACTGAACTCTGAAAATGTCGAAACTTGGCATGGTATCATCATTTCACCCACATAGTATGTCCAAAAGAGTAGAGAGGGTTACGGCAAAAACTGGACGCACTTCGTGTACAAACTGGACAATCTCTTTCGGAGTATCAGGATTTCGGACGAGAACTCATCTGTTACACTGGCACTTCATTTTTTTTAACTTATTACAACTCTAGACTTTTTTGCGTTCCGTAAGCACCATTCAAAGCGACGTCATCAATTTTCAACACTTTCTGACATCATTTGCTATTTTTCAGTCATTTACCGATTTGTTTAGAGAGCTAAATGACCGTGAAATTGAAAATCACTACAAAATGAACTCTGAAAATGTCGAAACTTGGCATGGTATCATCATTTTACCCGCATAACATGTGCAAAAGAGTAGAGAGGGTTACGGCAAAAACTAGACGCACTTCGTGTACAAACTGGACAATCTCTTTCGAAGTATCAGGGTTTCTGACGAGAACACATCTGTTACATGGGCACTTCATTTTTTAAACTTATTACAACTCCAGACTTTTTTGCGTTCCGTACACACCATTCAAATCGACGTCATCCATTTTCAAAAATTTCTGACATCATTTGCTATTTTTTAGTCATTTACCGATTTGTTTAGAGAGCTAAATGACCGTGAAATTGAAAATCACTACAAAATGAACTCTGAAAATGTCGAAACTTGGCATGGTATCATCATTTCACCCACATAGTATGTCCAAAAGAGTAGAGAGGGTTACGGCAAAAACTGGACGCACTTCGTGTACAAACTGGACAATCTCTTTCGGAGTATCAGGATTTCGGACGAGAACTCATCTGTTACACTGGCACTTCATTTTTTTAACTTATTACAACTCCAGACTTTTTTGCGTTCCGTACGCACCATTCAAAGCGACGTCATCAATTTTAAACACTTTCTGACATCATTTGCTATTTTTCAGTCATTTACCGATTTGTTTAGAGAGCTAAATGACCGTGAAATAGAAAATCACTACAAAATGAACTCTGAAAATGTCGAAACTTGGCATGGTATCATCATTTTACCCGCATAACATGTGCAAAAGAGTAGAGAGAGTTACGGCAAAAACTAGACGCACTTCGTGTACAAACTGGACAATCTCTTTCGAAGTATCAGGGTTTCTGACGAGAACTCATCTGTTACATGGGCACTTCATTTTTTAAACTTATTACAACTCCAGACTTTTTTGCGTTCCGTACACACCATTCAAATCGACGTCATCCATTTTCAAAAATTTCTGACATCATTTGCTATTTTTTAGTCATTTACCGATTTGTGTAGAGAGCTAAATGACCGTGAAATTGAAAATCACTACAAAATGAACTCTGAAAATGTCGAAACTTGGCATGGTATCATCATTTCACCCACATAGCATGTGGAAAAGAGTAGAGAGGGTTACGGCAAAAACTGGACGCACTTCGTGTACAAACTGGACAATCTCTTTCGGAGTATCAGGGTTTTGGACGAGAACTCATCTGCTACACTGGCACTTCATTTTTTTAAACTTATTACAACTCCAGAATTTTTTTGCGTTCCGTACGCACCATTCAAAGCGACGTCATCACGTTTCAACACTTTCTGACATCATTTGCTATTTTTCAGTCATTTACCGATTTGTTTAGAGAGCTAAATGACTGTGAAATAGAAAATCACAACAAAATGAACTCTGGAAATGTCGAAACTTGGCATGGTGTCATCATTTCACCCACATAGGATGTCCAAAAGAGTGGAGAGGGTTACGGCAAAAATTGGACGCACTTCGTGTACACACTGGACAATCTCTTTCGAAGAATCAGGGTTTCTGACGAGAACTCATCTGTTACATGGGCACTTCATTTTTTAAACTTATTACAACTCCAGACTTTTTTGCGTTCCGTACACACCATTCAAATCGACGTCATCCATTTTCAAAACTTTCTGACATCATTTGCTATTTTTTAGTCATTTACCGATTTGTTTAGAGAGCTAAATGACCATGAAATTGAAAATCACTACAAAATGAACTCTGGAAATGTCGAAACTTGGCATGGTATCATCATTTCACCCACATAGTATGTCCAAAAGAGTAGAGAGGGTTACGGCAAAAACTGGACGCACTTCGTGTACAAACTGGACAATCTCTTTCGGAGTATCAGGGTTTCGGACGAGAACTCATCTGTTACACTGGCACTTCATTTTTTTAAACTAATTACAACTCTAGACTTCTTTGCGTTCCGTACGCACCATTCAAAGCGACGTCATCAATTTTCAACACTTTCTGACATCATTTGCTATTTTTCAGTCATTTACCGATTTGTTTAGAGAGCTAAATGACCATGAAATTGAAAATCACAACAAAATGAACTCTGAAAATGTCGAAACTTGGCATGGTATCATCATTTCACCCACATAGGATGTGCAAAAGAGCAGAGAGGGTTACGGCAAAAACTGGACGCACTTCGTGTACACACTGGACAATCTCTTTCGTAGAATGAGGGTTTCTGACGAGAACTCATCTGTTACATGGGCACTTCATTTTTTAAACTTATTACAACTCCAGACTTTTTTGCATTCCGTACACACCATTCAAAGCGACGTCATCCATTTTCAAAATTTCTGACATCATTTGCTATTTTTTAGTCATTTACCGATTTGTTTAGAGAGCTAAATGACCATGAAATTGAAAATCACTACAAAATGAACTCTGAAAATGTCGAAACTTGGCATGATATCATCATTTCACCCACATAGTATGTCCAAAAGAGTAGAGAGGATTATGGCAAAAACTGGACGCACTTCATGTACAAACTGGACAATCTCTTTCGGAGTATCAGGGTTTCGGACGAGAACTCATCTGTTACACTGGCACTTCATTTTTTTAAACTTATTACAACTCTAGACTTTTTTGCGTTCCGTATGCACCATTCAAAGCGACGTCATCAATTTTCAACACTTTCTGACATCAGTTGCTATTTTTCAGTCATTTACCGATTTGTTTAGAGAGCTAAATGACCGTGAAATTGAAAATCACTACAAAATGAACTCTGAAAATGTCGAAACTTGGCATGGTATCATCATTTCACCCACATAGGAGGTGCAAAAGAGTAGAGAGGGTTACGGCAAAAACTGGACGCACTTCGTGTACAAACTGGACAATCTCTTTCGAAGTATCAGGGTTTCTGACGAGAACTCATCTGTTACATGGGCACTTCATTTTTTAAACTTATTACAACTCCAGACTTTTTTGCGTTCGGTACACACCATTCAAAGTGACGTCATCCATTTTCAAAATTTCTGACATCATTTGCTATTTTTCAGTCATTTACCGATTTGTTTAGAGAGCTAAATGACCATGAAATTGAAAATCACTACAAAATGAACTCTGAAAATGTCGAAACTTGGCATGGTATCATCATTTCACCCACATAGTATGTCCAAAAGAGTAGAGAGGATTATGGCAAAAACTGGACGCACTTCATGTACAAACTGGACAATCTCTTTCGGAGTATCAGGGTTTCGGACGAGAACTCATCTGTTACACTGGCACTTCATTTTTTAAAACTTATTACAACTCTAGACTTTTCTGCGTTCCGTACGCACCATTCAAAGCAACGTTATCAATTTTCAACACTTTCTGACAACATTTGCTATTTTTCAGTCATTTACCGATTTGTTTAGAGAGCTAAATGACCGTGAAATTGAAAATCACTACAAAATGAACTCTGAAAATGTCGAAACTTGGCATGGTATCATCATTTCACCCACATAGGATGTGCAAAAGAGTAGACAGGGTTACGGCAAAAACTGGACGCACTTCGTGTACACACTGGACAATCTCTTTCGAAGTATCAGGGTTTCTGACGAGAACTCATCTGTTACGTGGGCACTTCATTTTTTAAACTTATTACAACTCCAGACTTCTTTGCGTTCCGTACACACCATTCAAATCGACGTCATCCATTTTCAAAATTTCTGACATCATTTGCTATTTTTTAGTCATTTACCGATTTGTTTAGAGAGCTAAATGACCATGAAATTGAAAATCACTACAAAATGTACTCTGAAAATGTCGAAACATGGCATGGTATCATCAGTTCACCCACATAGTATGTCCAAAAGAGTGGAGAGGATTATGGCAAAAACTGGACGCACTTCATGTACAAACTGGACAATCTCTTTCGGAGTATCAGGGTTTCGGACGAGAACTCATCTGTTACACTTGCACTTCATTTTTTTAAACTTATTACAACTCTTGACTTTTTTGCGTTCCGTACGCACCATTCAAAGAGACATCATCAATTTTCAACACTTTCTGACATCATTTGCTATTTTTCAGTCATTTACCGATTTGTTTAGAGAGCTAAATGACCGTGAAATTGAAAATCACTACAAAATGAACTCTGAAAATGTCGAAACTTGGCATGGTATCAACATTTCACCCACATAGGATGTGCAAAAGAGTAGAGAGGGTTACGGCAAAAACTGGACACACTTCGTGTACACACTGGACAATCTCTTTCGAAGAATCAAGGTTTCTGACGAGAACTCATCTGTTACATGGGCACTTCATTTTTTAAACTTATTACAACTCCAGACTTTTTTGCGTTCCGCACACACCATTCAAAGCGACGTCATCCATTTTCAAAATTTCTGACATCATTTGCTATTTTTTAGTCATTTACCGATTTGTTTAGAGAGCTAAATGACCATGAAATTGAAAATCACTACAAAATGAACTCTGAAAATGTCGAAACTTGGCATGGTATCATCATTTGACCCACATAGTATGTCCAAAAGAGTAGAGAGGATTATGGCAAAAACTGGACGCACTTCATGTACAAACTGGACAATCTCTTTCGGAGTATCAGGGTTTCGCACGAGAACTCATCTGTTACACTGGCACTTCATTTTTTTAAACTTATTACAACTCTAGACTTTTTTGCGTTCTGTACGCACCATTCAAAGCGACGTCATCAATTTTCAACACTTTCTGAAATCATTTGCTATTTTTCTGTCATTTACCGATTTGTTTAGAGAGCTAAATGACCCTGAAATTGAAAATCCCTACAAAATGAACTCTGAAAATGTCGAAACTTGGCATGGTATCATCATTTCACCCACATAGGATGTGCAAAAGAGTAGAGAGGGTTACGGCAAAAACTGTACGAACTTCGTGTACAAACTGGACAATCTCTTTCGAAGTATCAGGGTTTCTGACGAGAACTCATCTGTTACATGGGCACTTCATTTTTTAAACTTATTACAACTCCAGACTTTTTTGCGTTCCGTACGCACCATTCAAAGCGACGTCATCCATTTTCAAAAATTTCTGACATCATTTGCTATTTTTTAGTCATTTACCGATTTGTGTAGAGAGCTAAATGACCGTGAAATTGAAAATCACTACAAAATGAACTCTGAAAATGTCGAAACTTGGCATGGTATCATCATTTAACCCACATAGCATGTGCAAAAGAGTAGAGAGGGTTACGGCGAAAACTGGACGCACTTCGTGTACAAACTGGACAATCTCTTTCGAAGTATCAGGGTTTCTGACGAGAACTCATCTGTTACATGGGCACTTCATTTTTTAAACTTATTACAACTCTAGACTTTTTTGCGTTCCGTACGCACCATTCAAAGCGACGTCATCAATTTTCAACACTTTCTGACATCATTTGCTATTTTTCAGTCATTTACCGATTTGTTTAGAGAGCTAAATGACCGTGAAATTGAAAATCACTACAAAATGAACTCTGAAAATGTCGAAACTTGGCATGGTATCATCATTTCACCCACATAGTATGTCCAAAAGAGTAGAGAGGATTATGGCAAAAACTGGACGCACTTCATGTACAAACTGGACAATCTCTTTCGGAGTATCAGGGTTTCGCACGAGAACTCATCTGTTACACTGGCACTTCATTTTTTTAAACTTATTACAACTCTAGACTTTTTTGCGTTCTGTACGCACCATTCAAAGCGACGTCATCAATTTTCAACACTTTCTGAAATCATTTGCTATTTTTCTGTCAATTACCGATTTGTTTAGAGAGCTAAATGACCGTGAAATTGAAAATCACAACAAAATGAACTCTGAAAATGTCGAAACTTGGCATGGTATCATCATTTCACCCACATAGGATGTGCAAAAGAGTGGAGAGGATTATGGCAAAAACTGGACGCACTTCATGTACAAACTGGACAATCTCTTTCGGAGTATCAGGGTTTCGGACGAGAACTCATCTGTTACACTGGCACTTCATTTTTTTAAACTTATTACAACTCTAGACTTTTTTGCGTTCCGTACGCACCATTCAAAGCGACGTCATCAATTTTCAACACTTCCTGACATCAGTTGCTATTTTTCAGTCATTTACCGATTTGTTTAGAGAGCTAAATGACCGTGAAATTGAAAATCACTACAAAATGAACTTTGAAAATGTCGAAACTTGGCATGGTATCATCATTTCACCCACATAGGAGGTGCAAAAGAGTAGAGAGGGTTACGGCAAAAACTGGACGCACTTCGTGTACCAACTGGACAATCTCTTTCGAAGTATCAGGGTTTCTGACGAGAACTCATCTGTTACATGGGCACTTCATTTTTTAAACTTATTACAACTCCAGACTTTTTTGCGTTCCGTACGCACCATTCAAAGCGACGTCATCAATTTTCAACACTTTCTGACATCATTTGCTATTTTTCAGTCATTTACCGATTTGTTTAGAGAGCTAAATGACCGTGAAATTGAAAATCACTACAAAATGAACTCTGAAAATGTCGAAACATGGCATGGTATCATCATTTCACCCACATAGGATGTGCAAAAGAGTAGACAGGGTTACGGCAAAAACTGGACGCACTTCGTGTACACACTTGACAATCTCTTTCGAAGTATCAGGGTTTCTGACGAGAACTCATCTGTTAAGTGGGCACTTCATTTTTTAAACTTATTACAACTCCATACTTTTTTGCGTTCCGTACACACCATTCAAATCGACGTCATCCATCTTCAAAATTTCTGACATCATTTGCTATTTTTTAGTCATTTACCGATTTGTTTAGAGATCTAAATAACCATGAAATTGAAAATCACTACAAAATGAACTCTGAAAATGTCGAAACATGGAATGGTATCATCAGTTCACCCACATAGTATGTCCAAAAGAGTGGAGAGGATTATGACAAAAACTGGACGCACTTCATGTACAAACTGGACAATCTCTTTCGGAGTATCAGGGTTTCGGACGAGAACTCATCTGTTACACTGGCACTTCATTTTTTTAAACTTATTACAACTCTTTACTTTTTTGCGTTCCGTACGCACCATTCAAAGAGACATCATCAATTTTCAACACTTTCTGACATCATTTGCTATTTTTCAGTCATTTACCGATTTGTTTAGAGAGCTAAATGACCGTGAAATTGAAAATCACTACAAAATGAACTCTGAAAATATCGAAACTTGGCATGGTATCATCATTTCACCCACATAGGATGTGCAAAAGAGTAGAGAGGGTTACGGCAAAAACTGGACGCACTTCGTGTACACACTGGACAATCTCTTTCGAAGAATCAAGGTTTCTGACGAGAACTCATCTGTTACATGGGCACTTCATTTTTTAAACTTATTACAACTCCAGACTTTTTTGCGTTCCGCACACACCATTCAAAGCGACGTCATCCATTTTCAAAATTTCTGACATCATTTGCTATTTTTTAGTCATTTACCGATTTGTTTAGAGAGCTAAATGACCATGAAATTGAAAATCACTACAAAATGAACTCTGAAAATGTCGAAACTTGGCATGGTATCATCATTTCACCCACATAGTATGTCCAAAAGAGTAGAGAGGATTATGGCAAAAACTGGACGCACTTCATGTACAAACTGGACAATCTCTTTCGGAGTATCAGGGTTTCGCACGAGAACTCATCTGTTACACTGGCACTTCATTTTTTTAAACTTATTACAACTCTAGACTTTTTTGCGTTCTGTACGCACCATTCAAAGCGACGTCATCAATTTTCAACACTTTCTGAAATCATTTGCTATTTTTCTGTCATTTACCGATTTGTTTAGAGAGCTAAATGACCCTGAAATTGAAAATCACTACAAAATGAACTCTGAAAATGTCGAAACTTGGCATGGTATCATCATTTCACCCACATAGGATGTGCAAAAGAGTAGAGACGGTTACGGCAAAAACTGTACGAACTTCGTGTACAAACTGGACAATCTCTTTCGAAATATCAGGGTTTCTGACGAGAACTCATCTGTTACATGGGCACTTCATTTTTTAAACTTATTACAACTCCAGACTTTTTTGCGTTCCGTACGCACCATTCAAAGCGACGTCATCCATTTTCAAAAATTTCTGACATCATTTGCTATGTTTTAGTCATTTACCGATTTGTGTAGAGAGCTAAATGACCGTGAAATTGAAAATCACTACAAAATGAACTCTGAAAATGTCGAAACTTGGCATGGTATCATCATTTAACCCACATAGCATGTGCAAAAGAGTAGAGAGGGTTACGGCAAAAACTGGACGCACTTCGTGTACAAACTGGACAATCTCTTTCGAAGTATCAGGGTTTCTGACGAGAACTCATCTGTTACATGGGCACTTCATTTTTTAAACTTATTACAACTCTAGACTTTTTTGCGTTCCGTACGCACCATTCAAAGCGACGTCATCAATTTTCAACACTTTCTGACATCATTTGCTATTTTTCAGTCATTTACCGATTTGTTTAGAGAGCTAAATGACCGTGAAATTGAAAATCACTACAAAATGAACTCTGAAAATGTCGAAACTTGGCATGGTATCATCATTTCACCCACATAGGATGTGCAAAAGAGTAGAGAGGGTTACGGCAAAAACTGGACGCACTTCGTGTACAAACTGGACAATCTCTTTCGAAGTATCAGGGTTTCTGACGAGAACTCATCTGTTACATGGGCACTTCATTTTTTAAACTTATTACAAGCCCAGACTTTTTTGCGTTCCGCACACACCATTCAAATCGACGTCATCCATTTTCAAAATTTCTGACATTATTTGCTATTTTTTAGTCATTTACCGATTTGTTTAGAGAGCTAAATGACCGTGAAATTGAAAATCACTACAAAATGAACTCTGAAAATGTCGAAACTTGGCATGGTATCATCATTTCACCCGCATAGAATGTGCAAAAGAGTAGCGAGGGTTACGGCAAAAACTAGACGCACTTCGTGTACAAACTGGACAATCTCTTTCGAAGTATCAGGGTTTCTGACGAGAACTCATCTGTTACATGGGCACTTCATTTTTTAAACTTATTACAACTCCAGACTTTTTTGCCTTCCGTACACACCATTCAAATCGACGTCATCCATTTTCAAAAATTTCTGACATCATTTGCTATTTTTCTGTCATTTACCGATTTGTTTAGAGAGCTAAATGACCCTGAAATTGAAAATCACTACAAAATGAACTCTGAAAATGACGAAACTTGGCATGGTATCATCATTTCACCCGCATAGCATGTGCAAAAGAGTAGAGACGGTTACGGCAAAAACTGTACGAACTTCGTGTACAAACTGGACAATCTCTTTCGAAGTATCAGGGTTTCTGACGAGAACTCATCTGTTACATGGGAACTTCATTTTTTAAACTTATTACAACTCCAGACTTTTTTGCGTTCCGTACGCACCATTCAAAGCGACGTCATCCATTTTCAACACTTTCTGACATCAGTTGCTATTTTTCAGTCATTTACCGATTTGTTTAGAGAGCTAAATGACCGTGAAATTGAAAATCACTACAAAATGAACTCTGAATATGTCGAAACTTGGCATGGTATCATCATTTCACCCACATAGGATGTGCAAAAGAGTAGAGAGGGTTACGACAAAAACTGGACGCACTTCGTGTACAAACTGGACAATCTCTTTCGAAGTATCAGGGTTTCTGACGAGAACTCATCTGTTACATGGGCACTTCATTTTTTAAACTTATTACAACTCTAGACTTTTTTGCGTTCCGTACGCACCATTCAATGCGACGTCATCAATTTTCAACACTTTCTGACATCATTTGCTATTTTTCAGTCATTTACCGATTTGTTTAGAGAGCTAAATGACCGTGAAATTGAAAATCACTACAAAATGAACTCTGAAAATGTCGAAACTTGGCATGGTACCATCATTTCACCCACATAGGATGTGCAAAAGAGTAGAGAGGGTTACGGCAAAAACTGGACGCACTTCGTGTACAAACTGGACAATCTCTTTCGATGTATCAGGGTTTCTGACGAGAACTCATCTGTTACATGGGCACTTCATTTTTTAAACTTATTACAACTCCAGACTTTTTTGCCTTCCGTACACACCATTCAAATCGACGTCATCCATTTTCAAAAATTTCTGACATCATTTGCTATTTTTTAGTCATTTACCGATTTGTGTAGAGAGCTAAATGACCGTGAAATTCAAAATCACTACAAAACGAACTCTGAAAATGTCGAAACTTGGCATGGTATCATCATTTCACCCGCATAGCATGTGCAAAAGAGTAGAGAGGGTTACGGCAAAAACTAGACGCACTTCGTGTACAAACTGGACAATCTCTTTCGAAGTATGAGGGTTTCTGACGAGAACTCATCTGTTACATGGGCACTTCATTTTTTAAACTTATTACAACTCCAGACTTTTTTGCCTTCCGTACACACCATTCAAAGCGACGTCATCAATTTTCAACACTTTCTGACATCAGTTGCTATTTTTCAGTCATTTACCGATTTGTTTAGAGAGCTAAATGACCGTGAAATTGAAAATCACTACAAAATGAACTCTGAAAATGTCGAAACTTGGCATGGTATCATCATTTCACCCACATAGGATGTGCAAAAGAGTAGAGAGGGTTACGGCAAAAACTGGACGCACTTCGTGTACAAACTGGACAATCTCTTTCGAAGTATCAGGGTTTCTGACGAGAACTCATCTGTTACATGGGCACTTCATTTTTTAAACTTATTACAACTCTAGACTTTTTTGCGTTCCGTACGCACCATTCAAAGCGACGTCATCAATTTTCAACACTTTCTGACATCATTTGCTATTTTTCAGTCATTTATCGATTTGTTTAGAGAGCTAAATGACCGTGAAATTGAAAATCACTACAAAATGAACTCTGAAAATGTCGAAACTTGGCATGGTATCATCATTTCACCCACATAGGATGTGCAAAAGAGTAGAGAGGGTTACGGCAAAAACTGGACGCACTTCGTGTACAAACTGGACAATCTCTTTCGAAGTATCAGGGTTTCTGACGAGAACTCATCTGTTACATGGGCACTTCATTTTTTAAACTTATTACAAGTCCAGACTTTTTTGCGTTCCGTACACACCATTCAAATCGACGTCATCCATTTTCAAAATTTCTGACATTATTTGCTATTTTTTAGTCATTTACCGATTTGTTTAGAGAGCTAAATGACCGTGAAATTGAAAATCACTACAAAATGAACTCTGAAAATGTCGAAACTTGGCATGGTATCATCATTTCACCCGCATAGAATGTGCAAAAGAGTAGCGAGGGTTACGGCAAAAACTAGACGCACTTCGTGTACAAACTGGACAATCTCTTTCGAAGTATTAGGGTTTCTGACGAGAACTCATCTGTTACATGGGCACTTCATTTTTTAAACTTATTACAACTCCAGACTTTTTTGCCTTCCGTACACACCATTCAAAGCGACGTCATCAATTTTCAACACTTTCTGACATCAGTTGCTATTTTTCAGTCATTTACCGATTTGTTTAGAGAGCTAAATGACCGTGAAATTGAAAATCACTACAAAATGAACTCTGAAAATGTCGAAACTTGGCATGGTATCATCATTTCACCCACATAGGATGTGCAAAAGAGTATAGAGGGTTACGGCAAAAACTGGACACACTTCGTGTACAAACTGGACAATCTCTTTCGAAGTATCAGGGTTTCTGACGAGAACTCATCTGTTACATGGGCACTTCATTTTTTAAACTTATTACAACTCTAGACTTTTTTGCGTTCCGTACGCACCATTCAAAGCGACGTCATCAATTTTCAACACTTTCTGACATCATTTGCTATTTTTCAGTCATTTATCGATTTGTTTAGAGAGCTAAATGACCGTGAAATTGAAAATCACTACAAAATGAACTCTGAAAATGTCGAAACTTGGCATGGTATCATCATTTCACCCACATAGGATGTGCAAAAGAGTAGAGAGGGTTACGGCAAAAACTGGACGCACTTCGTGTACAAACTGGACAATCTCTTTCGAAGTATCAGGGTTTCTGACGAGAACTCATCTGTTACATGGGCACTTCATTTTTTAAACTTATTACAAGTCCAGACTTTTTTGCGTTCCGTACACACCATTCAAATCGACGTCATCCATTTTCAAAATTTCTGACATTATTTGCTATTTTTTAGTCATTTACCGATTTGTTTAGAGAGCTAAATGACCGTGAAATTGAAAATCACTACAAAATGAACTCTGAAAATGTCGAAACTTGGCATGGTATCATCATTTCACCCGCATAGAATGTGCAAAAGAGTAGCGAGGGTTACGGCAAAAACTAGACGCACTTCGTGTACAAACTGGACAATCTCTTTCGAAGTATTAGGGTTTCTGACGAGAACTCATCTGTTACATGGGCACTTCATTTTTTAAACTTATTACAACTCCAGACTTTTTTGCCTTCCGTACACACCATTCAAATCGACGTCAACCATTTTCAAAAATTTCTGACATCATTTGCTATTTTTTAGTCATTTACCGATTTGTGTAGAGAGCTAAATGACCGTGAAATTTAAAATCACTACAAAATGAACTCTGAAAATGTCGAAACTTGGCATGGTATCATCATTTCACCCGCATAGCATGTGCAAAAGAGTAGAGAGGGTTACGGCAAAAACTAGACGCACTTCGTGTACAAACTGGACAATCTCTTTCGAAGTATGAGGGTTTCTGACGAGAACTCATCTGTTACATGGGCACTTCATTTTTTAAACTTATTACAACTCCAGACTTTTTTGCCTTCCGTACACACCATTCAAAGCGACGTCATCAATTTTCAACACTTTCTGACATCAGTTGCTATTTTTCAGTCATTTACCGATTTGTTTAGAGAGCTAAATGACTGTGAAATTGGAAATCACTACAAAATGAACTCTGAAAATGTCGAAACTTGGCATGGTATCATCATTTCACCCACATAGGATGTGCAAAAGAGTAGAGAGGGTTACGGCAAAAACTGGACGCACTTCGTGTACAAACTGGACAATTTCTTTCGAAGTATCAGGGTTTCTGACGAGAACTCATCTGTTACATGGGCACTTCATTTTTTAAACTTATTACAACTCCAGACTTTTTTGCGTTCCGTACACACCATTCAAAGTGACGTCATCCATTTTCAAAATTTCTGACATCATTTGCTATTTTTCAGTCATTTACCGATTTGTTTAGAGAGCTAAATGACCATGAAATTGAAAATCACTACAAAATGAACTCTGAAAATGTCGAAACTTGGCATGGTATCATCATTTCACCCACATAGTATGTCCAAAAGAGTAGAGAGGATTATGGCAAAAACTGGACGCACTTCATGTACAAACTAGACAATCTCTTTCGGAGTATCAGGGTTTCGGACGAGAATTCATCTGTTACACTGGCACTTCGTTTTTTAAAACTTATTACAACTCTAGACTTTTTTGCGTTCCGTACGCACCATTCAAAGCGACGTCATCAATTTTCAACACTTTCTGACATCATTTGCTATTTTTCAGTCATTTATCGATTTGTTTAGAGAGCTAAATGACCGTGAAATTGAAAATCACTACAAAATGAACTCTGAAAATGTCGAAACTTGGCATGGTATCATCATTTCAGCCACATAGGATGTGCAAAAGAGTAGAGAGCGTTACGGCAAAAACTGGACGCACTTCGTGTACACACTGGACAATCTCTTTCGAAGTATCAGGGTTTCTGACGAGAACTCATCTGTTACATGGGCACTTCATTTTTTAAACTTATTACAACTCCAGACTTTTTTGCGTTCCGTACGCACCATTCAAAGCGACGTCATCCATTTTCAAAAATTTCTGACATCATTTGCTATTTTTTTAGTCATTTACCGATTTGTGTAGAGAGCTAAATGACCGTGAAATAGAAAATCACTACAAAATGAACTCTGAAAATGTCGAAACTTGGCATGGTATCATCAGTTCACCCACATAGTATGTCCAAAAGAGTAGAGAGGATTATGGCAAAAACTGGACGCACTTCATGTACAAACTGGACAATCTCTTTCGGAGTATCAGGGTTTCGGACGAGAACTCATCTGCTACACTGGCACTTCATTTTTTTAAACATATTACAACTCTTGACTTTTTTGCGTTCCGTACGCACCATTCAAAGCGACATCATCAATTTTCAACATTTTCAAAAATTTCTGACATCATTTGCTATTTTTTAGTCATTTACCGATTTGTGTAGAGAGCTAAATGACCATGAAATTGAAAATCACTACAAAATGAACTCTGAAAATGTCGAAACTTGGCATGGTATCATCATTTCACCCACATAGGATGTTCAAAAGAGTAGAGAGGGTTACGGCAAAAACTGGACGCACTTCGTGTACACACTGGACAATCTCTTTCGAAGTATCAAGGTTTCTGACGAGAACTCATCTGTTACATGGGCACTTCTTTTTTTTAACTTATTACAACTCCAGACATTTTTGCGTTCCGTACACACCATTCAAAGCGACGTAATCCATTGTCAAAACTTTCTGACATCATTTGCTATTTTTTAGTCATTTACCGATTTGTTTAGAGAGCTAAATGACCGTGAAATTGAAAATCACTACAAAATGAACTCTGAAAATGTTGAAACTTGGCATGGTGTCATCATTTCACCCACATAGCATGTGCAAAAGAGTAGAGAGGGTTACAGCAAAAACTGGACGCACTTCGTGTACAAACTGGACAATCTCTTTCGGAGTATCAGGGTTTCGAACGAGAACTCATCTGTTTCACTAGCACTTCATTTTTTTAAACTTATTACAACACTAGACTTTTTTGCGTTCCGCACACACCATTCAAATCGACGTCATCCATTTTCAAAACTTTCTGACATCATTTGCTATTTTTTAGTCATTTACCGATTTGTTTAGAGAGCTAAATGACCGTGAAATTGAAAATCACTACAAAATGAACTCTTAAAAGGTCGAAACTTGGCATGGTGTCATCATTTCACCCACATAGCATGTGCAAAAGAGTAGAGAGGGTTACGGCAAAAACTGGACGCACTTCGTGTAGAAACTGGACAATCTCTTTCGGAGTATCAGGGTTTCGCACGAGAACTCATCTGTTACACTGGCACTTCATTTTTTAAACTTATTACAACTCTAGACTTTTTTGCGTTCTGTACGCACCATTCAAAGCGACGTCATCCATTTTCAAAATTTCTGACATTATTTGCTATTTTTTAGTCATTTACCGATTTGTTTAGAGAGCTAAATGACCGAGAAATTGAAAATCACTACAAAATGAACTCTGAAAATGTCGAAACTTGGCATGGTATCATCATTTCACCCGCATAGCATGTGCAAAAGAGTAGAGAGGGTTACGGCAAAAACTGTACGAACTTCGTGTACAAACTGGACAATCTCTTTCGAAGTATCAGGGTTTCTGACGAGAACTCATCTGTTACGTGGGCACTTCATTTTTTAAACTTATTACAACTCCAGACTTTTTTGGGTGCCGTACACACCATACAAATCGACGTCATGCATTTTCAAAATTTCTGACATCATTTGCTATTTTTTAGTCATTTACCGATTTGTTTAGAGAGATAATGACCATGAAATTGAAAATCACTACAAAATGAACTCTGAAAATGTCGAAACATGGCATGGTATCATCATTTCACCCACATAGTATGTCCAAAAGAGTAGAGAGGATTACGGCAAAAACTGGACGCACTTCGTGTACAAACTGGACAATCTCTTTCGAAGTATCAGGGTTTCTGACGAGAACTCATCTGTTACATGGGCACTTCATTTTTTAAACTTATTACAACTCTAGACTTTTTTGCGTTCCGTACGCACCATTCAAAGCGACGTCATCAATTTTCAACACTTTCTGACATCATTTGCTATTTTTCAGTCATTTACCGATTTGTTTAGAGAGCTAAATGACCGTGAAATTCAAAATCACTACAAAATGAACTTTGAAAATGTCGAAACTTGGCATGGTATCATCATTTCACCCACATAGGATGTTCAAAAGAGTAGAGAGGGTTACGGCAAAAACTGGACGCACTTCGTGTACAAACTGGACAATCTCTTTCGAAGTATCACGGTTTCTGACGAGAACTCATCTGTTACATGGGCACTTCATTTTTTAAACTTATTACAAGTCCAGACTTTTTTGCGTTCCGTACACACCATTCAAATCGACGTCATCCATTTTCAAAATTTCTGACATTATTTGCTATTTTTTAGTCATTTACAGATTTGTTTAGAGAGCTAAATGACCGTGAAATTGAAAATCACTACAAAATGAACTCTGAAAATGTCGAAACTTGGCATGGTATCATCATTTCACCCGCATAGCATGTGCAAAAGAGTAGAGAGGGTTACGGCAAAAACTAGACGCACTTCGTGTACAAACTGGACAATCTCTTTCGAAGTATCAGGGTTTCTGACGAGAACTCATCTGTTACATGGGCACTTCATTTTTTCAACTTATTACAACTCCAGACTTTTTTGCCTTCCGTACACACCATTCAAATCGACGTCATCCATTTTCAAAAATTTCTGACATCATTTGCAATTTTTTAGTCATTTACCGATTTGTGTAGAGAGCTAAATGACCGTGAAATTGAAAATCACTACAAAATGAACTCTGAAAATGTCGAAACTTGGCATGGTATCATCATTTCACCCACATAGCATGTGGAAAAGTGTAGAGAGGGTTACGGCAAAAACTGGACGCACTTCGTGTACAAACTGGACAATCTCTTTCAGAGTATCAGGGTTTCGGACGAGAACTCATCTGCTACACTAGCACTTCATTTTTTTAAACTTATTACAACTCCAGAATATTTTTGCGTCCCGTACGCACCATTCAAAGCGACGTCATCAATTTTCAACACTTTCTGACATCATTTGCTATTTTTCAGTCATTTACCGATTTGTTTAGAGAGCTAAATGACCGTGAAATTGAAAATCACTACAAAATGAACTCTGAAAATGTCGAAACTTGGCATGGTATAGTCACTTCACCCACATAAGATGTGCAAAAGAGTAGAGAGGGTTACGGCAAAAACTGGACGCACTTCGTGTACAAACTCGACAATCTCTTTCGAAGTATCAGGGTTTCTGACGAGAACTCATCTGTTACATGGGCACTTCATTTTTTAATCTTATTACAACTCCAGACTTTTTTGCGTTCCGTACACACCATTCAAATCGACGTCATCCATTTTCAAAACTTTCTGACATCATTTGCTATTTTTTAGTCATTTACCGATTTGTTTAGAGAGCTAAATGACCGTGAAATTGAAAATCACTACAAAATGAACTCTGAAAAGGTCGAAACTTGGCATGGTGTCATCATTTCACCCACATAGCATGTGCAAAAGAGTAGAGAGGGTTACGGCAAAAACTGGACGCACTTCGTGTAGAAACTGGACAATCTCTTTCGGAGTATCAGGGTTTCGGACGAGAACTCATCTGTTACACTGGCACTTCATTTTTTTAAACTTATTACAAGTCCAGACTTTTTTGCGTTCCGTACACACCATTCAAATCGACGTCATCCATTTTCAAAATTTCTGACATTATTTGCTATTTTTTAGTCATTTACCGATTTGTTTAGAGAGCTAAATGACCGAGAAATTGAAAATCACTACAAAATGAACTCTGAAAATGTCGAAACTTGGCATGGTATCATCATTTCACACGCATAGCATGTGCAAAAGAGTAGAGAGGGTTACGGCAAAAACTGTACGAACTTCGTGTACAAACTGGACAATCTCTTTCGAAGTATCAGGGTTTCTGACGAGAACTCATCTGTTACGTGGGCACTTCATTTTTTAAACTTATTACAACTCCAGACTTTTTTGCGTGCCGTACACACCATACAAATCGACGTCATGCATTTTCAAAATTTCTGACATCATTTGCTATTTTTTAGTCATTTACCGATTTGTTTAGAGAGCTAAATGACCATGAAATTGAAAATCACTACAAAATGAACTCTGAAAATGTCGAAACTTGGCATGGTATCATCATTTCACCCACATAGTATGTCCAAAAGAGTAGAGCGGATTACGGCAAAAACTGGACGCACTTCGTGTACAAACTGGACAAACTCTTTCGAAGTATCAGGGTTTCTGACGAGAACTCATCTGTTACATGGGCACTTCATTTTTTAAACTTATTACAACTCTAGACTTTTTTGCGTTCCGTACGCACCATTCAAAGCGACGTCATCAATTTTCAACACTTTCTGACATCATTTGCTATTTTTCAGTCATTTACCGATTTGTTTAGAGAGCTAAATGACCGTGAAATTCAAAATCACTACAAAATGAACTCTGAAAATGTCGAAACTTGGCATGGTATCATCATTTCACCCACATAGGATGTTCAAAAGAGTAGAGAGGGTTACGGCAAAAACTGGACGCACTTCGTGTACAAACTGGACAATCTCTTTCGAAGTATCAGGGTTTCTGACGAGAACTCATCTGTTACATGGGCACTTCATTTTTTAAACTTATTACAAGTCCAGACTTTTTTGCGTTCCGTACACACCATTCAAATCGACGTCATCCATTTTCAAAATTTCTGATATTATTTGCTATTTTTTAGTCATTTACGGATTTGTTTAGAGAGCTAAATGACCCTGAAATTGAAAATCACTACAAAATGAACTCTGAAAATGTCGAAACTTGGCATGGTATCATCATTTCTCCCGCATAGCATGTGCAAAAGAGTATAGAGGGTTACGGCAAAAACTAGACGCACTTCGTGTACAAACTGGACAATCTCTTTCGAAGTATCAGGGTTTCTGACGAGAACTCATCTGTTACATGGGCACTTCATTTTTTAAACTTATTACAACTCCAGACTTTTTTGCCTTCCGTACACACCATTCAAATCGACGTCATCCATTTTCAAAAATTTCTGACATCATTTGCTATTTTTTAGTCATTTACCGATTTGTGTAGAGAGCTAAATGACCGTGAAATTGAAAATCACTACAAAATGAACTCTGAAAATGTCGAAACTTGGCATGGTATCATCATTTCACCCACATAGCATGTGGAAAAGTGTAGAGAGGGTTACGGCAAAAACTGGACGCACTTCGTGTACAAACTGGACAATCTCTTTCGGAGTATCAGGGTTTCGGACGAGAACTCATCTGCTACACTAGCACTTCATTTTTTTAAACTTATTACAACTCCAGAATATTTTTGCGTCCCGTACGCACCATTCAAAGCGACGTCATCAATTTTCAACACTTACTGACATCATTTGCTATTTTTCAGTCATTTACCGATTTGTTTAGAGAGCTAAATGACCGTGAAATTGAAAATCACTACAAAATGAACTCTGAAAATGTCGAAACTTGTCATGGTATAGTCACTTCACCCACATAGGATGTGCAAAAGAGTAGAGAGGGTTACGGCAAAAACTGGACGCACTTCGTGTACAAACTCGACAATCTCTTTCGAAGTATCAGGGTTTCTGACGAGAACTCATCTGTTACATGGGCACTTCATTTTTTAAACTTATTACAACTCCAGACTTTTTTGCGTTCCGTACACACCATTCAAATCGACGTCATCCATTTTCAAAACTTTCTGACATCATTTGCTATTTTTTAGTCATTTACCGATTTGTTTAGAGAGCTAAATGACCGTGAAATTGAAAATCACTACAAAATGAACTCTGAAAAGGTCGAAACTTGGCATGGTGTCATCATTTCACCCACATAGCATGTGCAAAAGAGTAGAGAGGGTTACGGCAAAAACTGGACGCACTTCGTGTAGAAACTGGACAATCTCTTTCGGAGTATCAGGGTTTCGGACGAGAACTCATCTGTTACACTGGCACTTCATTTTTTTAAACTTATTACAAGTCCAGAGTTTTTTGCGTTCCGTACACACCATTCAAATCGACGTCATCCATTTTCATAATTTCTGACATTATTTGCTATTTTTTAGTCATTTACCGATTTGTTTAGAGTGCTAAATGACCGAGAAATTGAAAATCACTACAAAATGAACTCTGAAAATGTCGAAACTTGGCATGGTATCATCATTTCACCCGCATAGCATGTGCAAAAGAGTAGAGAGGGTTACGGCAAAAACTGTACGAACTTCGTGTACAAACTGGACAATCTCTTTCGAAGTATCAGGGTTTCTGACGAGAACTCATCTGTTACGTGGGCACTTCATTTTTTAAACTTATTACAACTCCAGACTTTTTTGGGTGCCGTACACACCATACAAATCGACGTCATGCATTTTCAAAATTTCTGACATCATTTGCTATTTTTTAGTCATTTACCGATTTGTTTAGAGAGCTAAATGACCATGAAATTGAAAATCACTACAAAATGAACTCTGAAAATGTCGAAACTTGGCATGGTATCATCATTTCACCCACATAGTATGTCCAAAAGAGTAGAGAGGATTATGGCAAAAACATGACGCACTTCATGTACAAACTGGACAATCTCTTTCGGAGTATCAGGGTTTCGGACGAGAACTCATCTGTTACACTAGCACTTCATTTTTTTAAACTTATTACAACTCCAGAATATTTTTGCGTTCCGTACGCACCATTCAAAGCGACGTCATCAATTTTCAACACTTTCTGACATCATTTGCTATTTTTCAGTCATTTACCGATTTGTTTAGAGAGCTAAATGACCGTGAAATTGAAAATCACTACAAAATGAACTCTGAAAATGTCGAAACTTGGCATGGTATAGTCACTTCACCCACATAGGATGTGCAAAAGAGTAGAGAGGGTTACGGCAAAAACTGGACGCGCTTCGTGTACAAACTCGACAATCTCTTTCGAAGTATCAGGGTTTCTGACGAGAACTCATCTGTTACATGGGCACTTCATTTTTTAAACTTATTACAACTCTAGACTTTTTTGCGTTCCGTACACACCATTCAAATCGACGTCATCCATTTTCAAAACTTTCTGACATCATTTGCTATTTTTTAGTCATTTACCGATTTGTTTAGAGAGCTAAATGACCGTGAAATTGAAAATCACTACAAAATGAACTCTGAAAAGGTCGAAACTTGGCATGGTGTCATCAGTTCACCCACATAGCATGTGCAAAAGAGTAGAGAGGGTTACGGCATAAACTGGACGCACTTCGTGTACAAACTGGACAATCTCTTTCGGAGTATCAGGGTTTCGGACGAGAACTCATCTGTTACACTGGCACTTCATTTTTTTAAACTTATTACAAGTCCAGACTTTTTTGCGTTCCGTACACACCATTCAAATCGACGTCATCCATTTTCAAAATTTCTGACATGATTTGCTATTTTTTAGTCATTTACCGATTTGTTTAGAGAGCTAAATGACCGAGAAATTGAAAATCACTACAAAATGAACTCTGAAAATGTCGAAACTTGGCATGGTATCATCATTTCACCCGCATAGCATGTGCAAAAGAGTAGAGAGGGTTACGGCAAAAACTATACGAACTTCGTGTACAAACTGGACAATCTCTTTCGAAGTATCAGGGTTTCTGACGAGAACTCATCTGTTACGTGGGCACTTCATTTTTTAAACTTATTACAACTCTAGACTTTTTTGCGTTCCGTACGCACCATTCAAAGCGACATCATCAATTTTCAACACTTTCTGACATCATTTGCTATTTTTCAGTCATTTACCGATTTGTTTAGAGAGCTAAATGACCGTGAAATTGAAAATCACTACAAAATGAACTCTGAAAATGTCGAAACTTGGCATGGTATCATCATTTAACCCACACAGCATGTGCAAAAGAGTAGAGAGGGTTACGGCAAAAACTGGACGCACTTCGTGTACAAACTGGACAATCTCTTTCGAAGTATCAGGGTTTCTGACGAGAACTCATCTGTTACATGGGCACTTCATTTTTTAAACTTATTACAACTCCAGAATATTTTTGCGTTCCGTACGCACCATTCAAAGCGACGTCATCAATTTTCAACACTTTCTGACATCATTTGCTATTTTTCAGTCATTTACCGATTTGTTTAGAGAGCTAAATGACCGTGAAATTGAAAATCACTACAAAATGAACTCTGAAAATGTCGAAACTTGGCATGGTATCGTCACTTCACCCACATAGGATGTGCAAAAGAGTAGAGAGGGTTACGGCAAAAACTGGACGCACTTCGTGTACAAACTCGACAATCTCTTTCGAAGTATCAGGGTTTCTGACGAGAACTCATCTGTTACGTGGGCACTTCATTTTTTAAACTTATTACAACTCCAGACTTTTTTGTGTTCCGTACACACCATTCAAATCGACGTCATCCATTTTCAAAATTTCTGACATCATTTGCTATTTTTTAGTCATTTACCGATTTGTTTAGAGAGCTAAATGACCATGAAATTGAAAATCACTACAAAATAAACTCTGAAAATGTCGAAACTTGGCATGGTATCATCATTTCACCCACATAGTATGTCCAAAAGAGTAGAGAGGATTATGGCAAAAACTGGACGCACTTCATGTACAAACTGGACAATCTCTTTCGGAGTATCAGGGTTTCGGACGAGAACTCATCTGTTACACTGGCACTTCATTTTTTAAAACTTATTACAACTCTAGACTTTTTTGCGTTCCGTACGCACCATTCAAAGCGACATCATCAATTTTCAACACTTTCTGACATCATTTGCTATTTTTCAGTCATTTACCGATTTGTTTAGAGAGCTAAATGACCGTGAAATTGAAAATCACTACAAAATGAACTCTGAAAATGTCGAAACTTGGCATGGTATCATCATTTAACCCACACAGCATGTGCAAAAGAGTAGAGAGGGTTACGGCAAAAACTGGACGCACTTCGTGTATAAACTGGACAATCTCTTTCGAAGTATCACGGTTTCTGACGAGAACTCATCTGTTACATGGGCACTTCATTTTTTAAACTTATTACAACTCCAGAATATTTTTGCGTTCCGTACGCACCATTCAAAGCGACGTCATCAATTTTCAACACTTTCTGACATCATTTGCTATTTTTCAGTCATTTACCGATTTGTTTAGAGAGCTAAATGACCGTGAAATTGAAAATCACTACAAAATGAACTCTGAAAATGTCGAAACTTGGCATGGTATCGTCACTTCACCCACATAGGATGTGCAAAAGAGTAGAGAGGGTTACGGGAAAAACTGGACGCACTTCGTGTACACACTGGACAATCTCTTTCGAAGTATCAGGGTTTCTGACGAGAACTCATCTGTTACGTGGGCACTTCATTTTTTAAACTTATTACAACTCCAGACTTTTTTGCGTTCCGTACACACCATTCAAATCGACGTCATCCATTTTCATAATTTCTGACATCATTTGCTATTTTTTAGTCATTTACCGATTTGTCTAGAGAGCTAAATGACCATGAAATTGAAAATCACTACAAAATGAACTCTGAAAATGTCAAAACTTGGCATGGTGTCATCATTTCACCCACATAGCATGTGCAAAGGAGTAGAGAGGGTTACGGCAAAAACGGGATGCACTTCGTGTACAAACTGGACAATCTCTTTCGGAGTATCAGGGTTTCGGACGAGAACTCATCTGCTACACTAGCACTTCATTTTTTTAAACTTATTACAACTCCAGAATATTTTAGCGTTCCGTACGCACCATTCAAAGCGACGTCATCAATTTTCAACACTTTCTGACATCATTTGCTATTTTCTGTCATTTACCAATTTGTTTAGAGAGCTAAATGACCGTGAAATTGAAAATCACTACAAAATGAAATCTGAAAATGTCGAAACTTGGCATGGTATCGTCACTTCACCCACATAGGATGTGCAAAAGAGTAGAGAGGGTTACGGCAAAAACTGGACGCACGTCGTGTACAAACTCGACAATCTCTTGCGAAGTATCAGGGGACGAGAACTCATTTGTTACATGGGCACTTCATTTTTTAAACTTATTACAACTCCAGACTTTTTTGCGTTCCGTACACACCATTCAAATCGACGTCATCCATTTTCAAAACTTTCTGACATCATTTGCTATTTTTTAGTCATTTACCGATTTGTTTAGAGAGCTAAATGACCGTGAAATTGAAAATCACTACAAAATGAACTCTGAAAAGGTCGAAACTTGGCATGGTGTCATCATTTCACCCACATAGCATGTGCAAAAGAGTAGAGAGGGTTACGGCAAAAACTGGATGCACTTCGCGTAGAAACTGGACAATCTCTTTCGGAGTATCAGGGTTTCGGACGAGAACTCATCTGTTACACTGGCACTTCATTTTTTTAACTTATTACAAGTCCAGACTTTTTTGCGTTCCGTACACACCATTCAAATCGACGTCATCCATTTTCAAAATTTCTGACATTATTTGCTATTTTTTAGTCATTTACCGATTTGTTTAGAGAGCTAAATGACCGAGAAATTGAAAATCACTACAAAATGAACTCTGAAAATGTCGAAACTTGGCATGGTATCATCATCTCACCCGCATAGCATGTGCAAAAGAGTAGAGAGGGTTACGGCAAAAACTGTACGAACTTCGTGTACAAACTGGACAATCTCTTTCGAAGTATCAGGGTTTCTGACGAGAACTCATCTGTTACGTGGGCACTTCATTTTTTAAACTTATTACAACTCCAGACTTTTTTGCGTGCCGTACACACCATACAAATCGACGTCATGCATTTTCAAAATTTCTGACATCATTTGCTATTTTTTAGTCATTTACCGATTTGTTTAGAGAGCTAAATGACCATGAAATTGAAAATCACTACAAAATGAACTCTGAAAATGTCGAAACTTGGCATGGTATCATCATTTCACCCACATAGTATGTCCAAAAGAGTAGAGAGGATTATGGCAAAAACTAGACGCACTTCATGTACAAACTGGACAATCTCTTTCAGAGTATCAGGGTTTCGGACGAGAACTCATCTGTTACACTGGCACTTCATTTTTTTAAACTTATTACAACTCTAGACTTTTTTGCGTTCCGTACGCACCATTCAAAGCGACATCATCAATTTTCAACACTTTCTGACATCATTTCCTATTTTTCAGTCATTTACCGATTTGTTTAGAGAGCTAAATGACCGTGAAATTGAAAATCACTACAAAATGAACTCTGAAAATGTCGAAACTTGGCATGGTATCATCATTTCACCCACATAGGATGTGCAAAAGAGTAGAGAGGGTTATGGCAAAAACTGGACGCACTTCGTGTACACACTGGACAATCTCTTTCGAAGAATCAAGGTTTCTGACGAGAACTCATCTGTTACATGGGCACTTAATTTTTTAAACTTATTACAAGTCCAGACTTTTTTGCGTTCCGCACACACCATTCAAATCGACGTCATCCATTTTCAAAATTTCTGACATCATTTGCTATTTTTAGTCATTTACCGATTTGTTTAGAGAGCTAAATGACCATGAAATTGAAAATCACTACAAAATGAACTCTGAAAATGTCGAAACTTGGCATGGTATCATCATTTGACCCACATAGTATGTCCAAAAGAGTAGAGAGGATTATGGCAAAAACTGGACGCACTTCGTGTACAAACTGGACAATCTCTTTCGGAGTATCAGGGTTTCGGACGAGAACTCATCTGTTACACTGGCACTTCATTTTTTTAAACTTATTACAACTCTAGACTTTTTTGCGTTCCGTACGCACCATTCAAAGCGACATCATCAATTTTCAACACTTTCTGACATCATTTCCTATTTTTCAGTCATTTACCGATTTGTTTAGAGAGCTAAATGACCGTGAAATTGAAAATCACTAGAAAATGAACTCTGAAAATGTCGAAACTTGGCATGGTATCATCATTTCACCCACATAGCATGTGCAAAAGAGTAGAGAGGGTTACGGCAAAAACTGGATGCACTTCGCGTAGAAACTGGACAATCTCTTTCGGAGTATCAGGGTTTCGGACGAGAACTCATCTGTTACACTGGCACTTCATTTTTTTAACTTATTACAAGTCCAGACTTTTTTGCGTTCCGTACACACCATTCAAATCGACGTCATCCATTTTCAAAATTTCTGACATTATTTGCTATTTTTTAGTCATTTACCGATTTGTTTAGAGAGCTAAATGACCGAGAAATTGAAAATCACTACAAAATGAACTCTGAAAATGTCGAAACTTGGCATGGTATCATCATTTCACCCGCATAGCATGTGCAAAAGAGTAGAGAGGGTTACGGCAAAAACTGTACGAACTTCGTGTACAAACTGGACAATCTCTTTCGAAGTATCAGGGTTTCTGACGAGAACTCATCTGTTACGTGGGCACTTCATTTTTTAAACTTATTACAACTCCAGACTTTTTTGCGTGCCGTACACACCATACAAATCGACGTCATGCATTTTCAAAATTTCTGACATCATTTGCTATTTTTTAGTCATTTACCGATTTGTTTAGAGAGCTAAATGACCATGAAATTGAAAATCACTACAAAATGAACTCTGAAAATGTCGAAACTTGGCATGGTATCATCATTTCACCCACATAGTATGTCCAAAAGAGTAGAGAGGATTATGGCAAAAACTAGACGCACTTCATGTACAAACTGGACAATCTCTTTCAGAGTATCAGGGTTTCGGACGAGAACTCATCTGTTACACTGGCACTTCATTTTTTTAAACTTATTACAACTCTAGACTTTTTTGCGTTCCGTACGCACCATTCAAAGCGACATCATCAATTTTCAACACTTTCTGACATCATTTCCTATTTTTCAGTCATTTACCGATTTGTTTAGAGAGCTAAATGACCGTGAAATTGAAAATCACTACAAAATGAACTCTGAAAATGTCGAAACTTGGCATGGTATCATCATTTCACCCACATAGGATGTGCAAAAGAGTAGAGAGGGTTATGGCAAAAACTGGACGCACTTCGTGTACACACTGGACAATCTCTTTCGAAGAATCAAGGTTTCTGACGAGAACTCATCTGTTACATGGGCACTTAATTTTTTAAACTTATTACAAGTCCAGACTTTTTTGCGTTCCGCACACACCATTCAAATCGACGTCATCCATTTTCAAAATTTCTGACATCATTTGCTATTTTTAGTCATTTACCGATTTGTTTAGAGAGCTAAATGACCATGAAATTGAAAATCACTACAAAATGAACTCTGAAAATGTCGAAACTTGGCATGGTATCATCATTTGACCCACATAGTATGTCCAAAAGAGTAGAGAGGATTATGGCAAAAACTGGACGCACTTCGTGTACAAACTGGACAATCTCTTTCGGAGTATCAGGGTTTCGGACGAGAACTCATCTGTTACACTGGCACTTCATTTTTTTAAACTTATTACAACTCTAGACTTTTTTGCGTTCCGTACGCACCATTCAAAGCGACATCATCAATTTTCAACACTTTCTGACATCATTTCCTATTTTTCAGTCATTTACCGATTTGTTTAGAGAGCTAAATGACCGTGAAATTGAAAATCACTAGAAAATGAACTCTGAAAATGTCGAAACTTGGCATGGTATCATCATTTCACCCACATAGGATGTGCAAAGGAGTAGAGAGGGTTACGGCAAAAACTGGACGCACTTCGTGTACACACTGGACAATCTCTTTCGAAGAATCAAGGTTTCTGACGAGAACTCATCTGTTACATGGGCACTTCATTTTTTAAACTTATTACAACTCCAGACTTTTTTGCGTTCCGTACACACCATTCAAATCGACGTCATCCATTTCTAAAATTTCTGACATCATTTGCTATTTTTTAGTCATTTACCGATTTGTTTAGAGAGCTAAATGACCATGAAATTGAAAATCACTACAAAATGAACTCTGAAAATGTCGAAACTTGGCATGGTATCATCATTTGACCCACATAGTATGTCCAAAAGAGTAGAGAGGATTATGGCAAAAACTGGACGCACTTCATGTACAAACTGGACAATCTCTTTCGGAGTATCAGGGTTTCGGACGAGAACTCATCTGTTACACTGGCACTTCATTTTTTTAAACTTATTACAACTCTAGACTTTTTTGCGTTCCGTACGCACCATTCAAAGCGACATCATCAATTTTCAACACTTTCTGACATCATTTGCTATTTTTCAGTCATTTACCGATTTGTTTAGAGAACTAAATGACCGTGAAATTGAAAATCATTACAAAATGAACTCTGAAAATGTCGAAACTTGGCATGGTATCGTCATTTCACCCACATAGGATGTGCAAAAGAGTAGAGAGGGTTACGGCAAAAACTGGACGCACTTCGTGTACACACTGGACAATCTCTTTCGAAGTATCAGGGTTTCTGACGAGAACTCATTTGTTACGTGGGCACTTCATTTTTTAAACTTATTACAACTCCAGACTTTTTTGCGTTCCGTACACACCATTCAAATCGACGTCATCCATTTTCAAAACTTTCTGACATCATTTGCTATTTTTTAGTCATTTACCGATTTGTTTAGAGAGCTAAATGACCATGAAATTGAAAATCACTACAAAATGAACTCTGAAAATGTCGAAACTTGGCATGGTATCATCATTTCACCCACATAGTATGTCCAAAAGAGTAGAGAGGATTATGGCAAAAACTGGACGCACTTCATGTACAAACTGGACAATCTCTTTCGGAGTATCAGGGTTTCGCACGAGAACTCATCTGTTACACTAGCACTTCATTTTTTTAAACTTATTACAACTCTAGACTTTTTTGCGTTCCGTACGCACCATTGAAAGCGACGTCATCAATTTTCAACACTTTCTGAAATCATTTGCTATTTTTCTGTCATTTACCGATTTGTTTAGAGAGCTAAATGACCCTGAAATTGAAAATCACTACAAAATGAACTCTGAAAATGTCGAAACTTGGCATGGTATCATCATTTCACCCACATAGGATGTGCAAAAGAGTAGAGAGGGTTACGGCAAAAACTGTACGAACATCATGTACAAACTGGACAATCTCTTTCGAAGTATCAGGGTTTCTGACGAGAACTCATCTGTTACATGGGCACTTCATTTTTTAAACTTATTACAACTCCAGACTTTTTTGCGTTCCGTACGCACCATTCAAAGCGACGTCATCCATTTTCAAAAATTTCTGACATCATTTGCTATTTTTTAGTCATTTACCGATTTGTGTAGAGAGCTAAATGACCGTGAAATTGAAAATCACTACAAAATGAACTCTGAAAATGTCGAAACTTGGCATGGTATCATCATTTAACCCACATAGCATGTGCAAGAGAGTAGAGAGGGTTACGGCAAAAACTGGACGCACTTCGTGTACAAACTGGACAATCTCTTTCGAAGTATCAGGGTTTCTGACGAGAACTCATCTGTTACATGGGCACTTCATTTTTCAGTATCAGGGTTTCTAACGAGAACTCATCTGTTACGTGGGCACTTCATTTTTTAAACTTATTACAACTCCAGACTTTTTTGCGTGCCGTACACACCATACAAATCGACGTCATGCATTTTCAAAATTTCTGACATCATTTGCTATTTTTTAGTCATTTACCGATTTGTCTAGAGAGCTAAATGACCATGAAATTGAAAATCACTACAAAATGAACTCTGAAAATGTCGAAACTTGGCATGGTATCATCATTTCACCCACATAGTATGTCCAAAAGAGTAGAGAGGATTATGGCAAAAACTGGACGCACTTCATGTACAAACTGGACAATCTCTTTCGGAGTATCAGGGTTTCGGACGAGAACTCATCTGTTACACTGGCACTTCATTTTTTTAAACTTATTACAACTATAGACTTTTTTGCGTTCCGTACGCACCATTTAAAGCGACATCATCAATTTTCAACACTTTCTGACATCATTTGCTATTTTTTAGTCATTTACCGATTTGTCTAGAGAGCTAAATGACCGTGAAATTGAAAATCACTACAAAATGAACTCTGAAAATGTCGAAACTTGGCATGGTATCATCATTTCACCCACATAGTATGTCCAAAAGAGTAGAGAGGATTATGGCAAAAACTGGACGCACTTCATGTACAAACTGGACAATCTCTTTCGGAGTATCAGGGTTTCGGACGAGAACTCATCTGTTACACTGGCACTTCATTTTTTTAAACTTATTACAACTATAGACTTTTTTGCGTTCCGTACGCACCATTTAAAGCGACATCATCAATTTTCAACACTTTCTGACATCATTTGCTATTTTTCAGTCATTTACCGATTTGTTTAGAGAGCTAAATGACCGTGAAATTGAAAATCACTACAAAATGAACTCTGAAAATGTCGAAACTTGGCATGGTATCATCATTTGACCCACATAGGATGTGCAAAAGAGTAGAGAGGGTTACGGCAAAAACTGGACGCACTTCGTGTACACACTGGACAATCTCTTTTGAAGAATCAAGGTTTCTGACGAGAACTCATCTGTTACATGGGCACTTCACTTTTTAAACTTATTACAACTCCAGACTTTTTTGCGTTCCGCACACACCATTCAAAGCGACATCATCCATTTTCAAAATTTCTGACATCATTTGCTATTTTTTAGTCATTTACCGATTTGTTTAGAGAGCTAAATGACCATGAAATTGAAAATCACTACAAAATGAACTCTGAAAATGTTGAAACTTGGCATGGTATCATCATTTCACCCACATAGTATGTCCAAAAGAGTAGAGAGGATTATGGCAAAAACTGGACGCACTTCATGTACAAACTGGACAATCTCTTTCGGAGTATCAGGGTTTCGGACGAGAACTCATCTGTTACACTAGCACTTCATTTTTTAAAACTTATTACAACTCTAGACTTTTTTGCGTTCCGTACGCACCATTCAAAGCGACGTCATCAATTTTCAACACTTTCTGAAATCATTTGCTATTTTTCTGTCATTTACCGATTTGTTTAGAGAGCTAAATGACCCTGAAATTGAAAATCACTACAAAATGAACTCTGAAAATGTCGAAACTTGGCATGGTATCATCATTTCACCCACATAGGATGTGCAAAAGAGTAGAGAGGGTTACGGCAAAAACTGTACGAACTTCGTGTACAAACTGGACAATCTCTTTCGAAGTATCACGATTTCTGACGAGAACTCATCTGTTACATGGGCACGTCATTTTTTAAACTTATTACAACTCCAGACTTTTTTGCGTTCCGTACGCACCATTCAAAGCGACGTCATCCATTTTCAAAAATTTCTGACATCATTTGCTATTTTTTAGTCATTTACCGATTTGTGTAGAGACCTAAATGACCGTGAAATTGAAAATCACTACAAAATGAACTCTGAAAATGTCGAGACTTGGCATGGTATCATCATTTAACCCACATAGCATGTGCAAAAGAGTAGAGAGGGTTACGGCAAAAACTGGACGCACTTCGTGTACAAACTGGACAATCTCTTTCGAAGTATCAGGGTTTCTGACGAGAACTCATCTGTTACATGGGCACTTCATTTTTCAGTATCAGGGTTTCTAACGAGAACTCATCTGTTACGTGGGCACTTCATTTTTTAAACTTATTACAACTCCAGACTTTTTTGCGTGCCGTACACACCATACAAATCGACGTCATGCATTTTCAAAATTTCTGACATCATTTGCTATTTTTTAGTCATTTACCGATTTGTTTAGAGAGCTAAATGACCATGAAATTAAAAATCACTACAAAATGAACTCTGAAAATGTCGAAACTTGGCATGGTATCATCATTTCACCCACATAGTATGTCCAAAAGAGTAGAGAGGATTATGGCAAAAACTGGACGCACTTCATGTACAAACTGGACAATCTCTTTCGGAGTATCAGGGTTTCGGACGAGAACTCATCTGTTACACTGGCACTTCATTTTTTTAAACTTATTACAACTATAGACTTTTTTGCGTTCCGTACGCACCATTCAAAGCGACATCATCAATTTTCAACACTTTCTGACATCATTTGCTATTTTTCAGTCATTTACCGATTTGTTTAGAGAGCTAAATGACCGTGAAATTGAAAATCACTACAAAATGAACTCTGAAAATGTCAAAACTTGGCATGGTATCATCATTTCACCCACATAGGATGTGCAAAAGAGTAGAGAGGGTTACGGCAAAAACTGGACGCACTTCGTGTACACACTGGACAATCTCTTTTGAAGAATCAAGGTTTCTGACGAGAACTCATCTGTTACATGGGCACTTCACTTTTTAAACTTATTACAACTCCAGACTTTTTTGCGTTCCGCACACACCATTCAAAGCGACATCATCCATTTTCAAAATTTCTGACATCATTTGCTATTTTTTAGTCATTTACCGATTTGTTTAGAGAGCTAAATGACCATGAAATTGAAAATCACTACAAAATGAACTCTGAAAATGTTGAAACTTGGCATGGTATCATCATTTCACCCACATAGTATGTCCAAAAGAGTAGAGAGGATTATGGCAAAAACTGGACGCACTTCATGTACAAACTGGACAATCTCTTTCGGAGTATCAGGGTTTCGGACGAGAACTCATCTGTTACACTAGCACTTCATTTTTTTAAACTTATTACAACTCTAGACTTTTTTGCGTTCCGTACGCACCATTCAAAGCGACGTCATCAATTTTCAACACTTTCTGAAATCATTTGCTATTTTTCTGTCATTTACCGATTTGTTTAGAGAGCTAAATGACCCTGAAATTGAAAATCACTACAAAATGAACTCTGAAAATGTCGAAACTTGGCATGGTATCATCATTTCACCCACATAGGATGTGCAAAAGAGTAGAGAGGGTTACGGCAAAAACTGTACGAACTTCGTGTACAAACTGGACAATCTCTTTCGAAGTATCACGATTTCTGACGAGAACTCATCTGTTACATGGGCACGTCATTTTTTAAACTTATTACAACTCCAGACTTTTTTGCGTTCCGTACGCACCATTCAAAGCGACGTCATCCATTTTCAAAAATTTCTGACATCATTTGCTATTTTTTAGTCATTTACCGATTTGTGTAGAGAGCTAAATGACCGTGAAATTGAAAATCACTACAAAATGAACTCTGAAAATGTCGAAACTTGGCATGGTATCATCATTTAACCCACATAGCATGTGCAAAAGAGTAGAGAGGGTTACGGCAAAAACTGGACGCACTTCGTGTACAAACTGGACAATCTCTTTCGAAGTATCAGGGTTTCTGACGAGAACTCATCTGTTACATGGGCACTTCATTTTTTAAACTTATTACAACTCTAGACTTTTTTGCGTTCCGTACGCACCATTCAAAGCGACGTCATCAATTTTCAACACTTTCTGAAATCATTTGCTATTTTTCTGTCATTTACCGATTTGTTTAGAGAGCTAAATGACCCTGAAATTGAAAATCACTACTAAATGAACTCTGAAAATGTCGAAACTTGGCATGGTATCATCACTTCACCCACATAGGATGTGCAAAAGAGTAGAGAGGGTTACGGCAAAAACTGGACGCACTTCGTGTACAAACTCGACAATCTCTTTCGAAGTATCAGGGTTTCTGACGAGAACTCATCTGTTACATGGGCACTTCATTTTTTAAACTTATTACAACTCCAGACTTTTTTGCGTTCCGTAAGCACCATTCAAAGCGACATCATCAATTTTCAACACTTTCTGACATCATTTGCTATTTTTCAGTCATTTACCGATTTGTTTAGAGAGCTAAATGACCGTGAAATTGAAAATCACTACAAAATGAACTCTGAAAATGTCGAAACTTGGCATGGTATCATCATTTCACCCACATAGGATGTGCAAAAAGAGTAGAGAGGGTTACGGCAAAAACTGGACGCACTTCGTGTACACACTGGACAATCTCTTTTGAAGAATCAAGGTTTCTACCGAGAACTCATCTGTTACATGGGCACTTCACTTTTTAAACTTATTACAACTCCAGACTTTTTTGCGTTCCGCACACACCATTCAAAGCGACATCATCCATTTTCAAAATTTCTGACATCGTTTGCTATTTTTTAGTCATTTACCGATTTGTTTAGAGAGCTAAATGACCATGAAATTGAAAATCACTACAAAATGAACTCTGAAAATGTTGAAACTTGGCATGGTATCATCATTTCACCCACATAGTATGTCCAAAAGAGTAGAGAGGATTATGGCAAAAACTGGACGCACTTCATGTACAAACTGGACAATCTCTTTCGGAGTATCAGGGTTTCGGACGAGAACTCATCTGTTACACTAGCACTTCATTTTTTTAAACTTATTACAACTCTAGACTTTTTTGCGTTCCGTACGCACCATTCAAAGCGACGTCATCAATTTTCAACACTTTCTGAAATCATTTGCTATTTTTCTGTCATTTACCGATTTGTTTAGAGAGCTAAATGACCCTGAAATTGAAAATCACTACAAAATGAACTCTGAAAATGTCGAAACTTGGCATGGTATCATCATTTCACCCACATAGGATGTGCAAAAGAGTAGAGAGGGTTACGGCAAAAACTGTACGAACTTCGTGGACAAACTGGACAATCTCTTTCGAAGTATCACGATTTCTGACGAGAACTCATCTGTTACATGGGCACGTCATTTTTTAAACTTATTACAACTCCAGACTTTTTTGCGTTCCGTACGCACCATTCAAAGCGACGTCATCCATTTTCAAAAATTTCTGACATCATTTGCTATTTTTTAGTCATTTACCGATTTGTGTAGAGACCTAAATGACCGTGAAATTGAAAATCACTACAAAATGAACTCTGAAAATGTCGAAACTTGGCATGGTATCATCATTTAACCCACATAGCATGTGCAAAAGAGTAGAGAGGGTTACGGCAAAAACTGGACGCACTTCGTGTACAAACTGGACAATCTCTTTCGAAGTATCAGGGTTTCTGACGAGAACTCATCTGTTACATGGGCACTTCATTTTTTAAACTTATTACAACTCTAGACTTTTTTGCGTTCCGTACGCACCATTCAAAGCGACGTCATCAATTTTCAACACTTTCTGAAATCATTTGCTATTTTTCTGTCATTTACCGATTTGTTTAGAGAGCTAAATGACCCTGAAATTGAAAATCACTACTAAATGAACTCTGAAAATGTCGAAACTTGGCATGGTATCATCACTTCACCCACATAGGATGTGCAAAAGAGTAGAGAGGGTTACGGCAAAAACTGGACGCACTTCGTGTACAAACTCGACAATCTCTTTCGAAGTATCAGGGTTTCTGACGAGAACTCATCTGTTACATGGGCACTTCATTTTTTAAACTTATTACAACTCCAGACTTTTTTGCGTTCCGTACGCACCATTCAAAGCGACGTCATCCATTTTCAAAAATGTCTGACATCATTTGCTATTTTTTAGTCATTTACCGATTTGTGTAGAGAGCTAAATGACCGTGAAATTGAAAATCACTACAAAATGAACTCTGAAAATGTCGAAACTTGGCATGGTATCATCATTTAACCCACATAGCATGTGCAAAAGAGTAGAGAGGGTTACGGCAAAAACTGGACGCACTTCGTGTACAAACTGGACAATCTCTTTCGAAGTATCAGGGTTTCTGACGAGAACTCATCTGTTACATGGGCACTTCATTTTTCAGTATCAGGGTTTCTAACGAGAACTCATCTGTTACGTGGGCACTTCATTTTTTAAACTTATTACAACTCCAGACTTTTTTGCGTGCCGTACACACCATACAAATCGACGTCATACATTTTCAAAATTTCTGACATCATTTGCTATTTTTTAGTCATTTACCGATTTGTTTAGAGAGCTAAATGACCATGAAATTGAAAATCACTACAAAATGAACTCTGAAAATGTCGAAACTTGGCATGGTATCATCATTTCACCCACATAGTATGTCCAAAAGAGTAGAGAGGATTATGGCAAAAACTGGACGCACTTCATGTACAAACTGGACAATCTCTTTCGGAGTATCAGGGTTTCGGACGAGAACTCATCTGTTACACTGGCACTTCATTTTTTTAAACTTATTACAACTCTAGACTTTTTTGCGTTCCGTACGCACCATTCAAAGCGACGTCATCAATTTTCAACACTTTCTGAAATCATTTGCTATTTTTCTGTCATTTACCGATTTGTTTAGAGAGCTAAATGACCCTGAAATTGAAAATCACTAGAAAATGAACTCTGAAAATGTCGAAACTTGGCATGGTATCATCATTTCACCCACATAGGATGTGCAAAAGAGTAGAGAGGGTTACGGCAAATTTTGTACGAACTTCGTGTACAAACTGGACAATCTCTTTCGAAGTATCAGGGTTTCTGACGAGAACTCATCTGTTACATGGGCACGTCATTTTTTAAACTTATTACAACTCCAGACTTTTTTGCGTTCCGTACGCACCATTCAAAGCGACGTCATCCATTTTCAAAAATTTCTGACATCATTTGCTATTTTTTAGTCATTTACCGATTTGTGTAGAGACCTAAATGACCGTGAAATTGAAAATCACTACAAAATGAACTCTGAAAATGTCGAAACTTGGCATGGTATCATCATTTAACCCACATAGCATGTGCAAAAGAGTAGAGAGGGTTACAGCAAAAACTGGACGCACTTCGTGTACAAACTGGACAATCTCTTTCGAAGTATCAGGGTTTCTGACGAGAACTCATCTGTTACATGGGCACTTCATTTTTTAAACTTATTACAACTCTAGACTTTTTTGCGTTCCGTACGCACCATTCAAAGCGACGTCATCAATTTTCAACAATTTCTGAAATCATTTGCTATTTTTCTGTCATTTACCGATTTGTTTAGAGAGCTAAATGACCCTGAAATTCAAAATCACTACAAAATGAACTCTGAAAATGTCGAAACTTGGCATGGTATCATCACTTCACCCACATAGGATGTGCAAAAGAGTAGAGAGGGTTACGGCAAAAACTGGACGCACTTCGTGTACAAACTCGACAATCTCTTTCGAAGTATCAGGGTTTCTGACGAGAACTCATCTGTTACATGGGCACTTCATTTTTTAAACTTATTACAACTCTAGCCTTTTTTGCGTTCTGTACACACCATTCAAATCGACGTCATCCATTTTCAAAACTTTCTGACATCATTTGCTATTAGTTAGTCATTTACCGATTTGTTTAGAGAGCTAAATGACCGTGAAATTGAAAATCACTACAAAATGAACTCTGAAAAGGTCGAAACTTGGCATGGTGTCATCATTTCACCCACATAGCATGTGCAAAAGAGTAGAGAGGGTTACGGCAAAAACTAGACGCACTTCATGCAGAAACTGGACAATCTCTTTCGGAGTATCAGGGTTTCGGACGAGAACTCATCTGTTACACTGGCACTTCATTTTTTTAAACTTATTACAAGTCCAGACTTTTTTGCGTTCCGTACACACCATTCAAATCGACGTCATCCATTTTCAAAATTTCTGACATTATTTGCTATTTTTTAGTCATTTACCGATTTGTTTAGAGAGCTAAATGACCGTGAAATTGAAAATCACTACAAAATGAACTCTGAAAATGTCGAAACTTGGCATGGTATCATCATTTCACCCGCATAGCATGTGCAAAAGAGTAGAGAGGGTTACGGCAAAAACTGTACGAACTTCGTGTACAAACTAGAGAATCTCTTTCGAAGTATCAGGGTTTCTGACGAGAACTCATCTGTTACGTGGGCACTTCATTTTTTAAACTTATTACAACTCCAGACTTTTTTGCGTTCCGTACACACCATTCAAATCGACGTCATCCATTTTCAAAATTTCTGACATCATTTGCTATTTTTTAGTCATTTACCGATTTGTTTAGAGAGCTAAATGACCATGAAATTGAAAATCACTACAAAATGAACTATGAATATGTCGAAACTTGGCATGGTATCATCATTTCACCCACATAGTATGTCCAAAAGAGTAGAGAGGATTATGGCAAAAACTGGACGCACTTCATGTACAAACTGGACAATCTCTTTCGGAGTATCAGGGTTTCGGACGAGAACTCATCTGTTACACTGGCACTTCATTTTTTTAAACTTATTACAACTCTAGACTTTTTTGCGTTCCGTACGCACCATTCAAAGCGACGTCTTCAATTTTCAACACTTTCTGAAATCATTTGCTATTTTTCTGTCATTTACCGATTTGTTTAGAGAGCTAAATGACCCTGAAATTGAAAATCACTAGAAAATGAACTCTGAAAATGTCGAAACTTGGCATGGTATCATCATTTCACCCACATAGGATGTGCAAAAGAGTAGAGAGGGTTACGGCAAATTTTGTACGAACTTCGTGTACAAACTGGACAATCTCTTTCGAAGTATCAGGGTTTCTGACGAGAACTCATCTGTTACATGGGCACGTCATTTTTTAAACTTATTACAACTCCAGACTTTTTTGCGTTCCGTACGCACCATTCAAAGCGACGTCATCCATTTTCAAAAATTTCTGACATCATTTGCTATTTTTTAGTCATTTACCGATTTGTGTAGAGACCTAAATGACCGTGAAATTGAAAATCACTACAAAATGAACTCTGAAAATGTCAAAACGTGGCATGGTATCATCATTTAACCCACATAGCATGTGCAAAAGAGTAGAGAGGGTTACGGCAAAAACTGGACGCACTTCGTGTACAAACTGGACAATCTCTTTCGAAGTATCAGGGTTTCTGACGAGAACTCATCTGTTACATGGGCACTTCATTTTTTAAACTTATTACAACTCTAGACTTTTTTGCGTTCCGTACGCACCATTCAAAGCGACGTCATCAATTTTCAACACATTCTGAAATCATTTGCTATTTTTCTGTCATTTACCGATTTGTTTAGAGAGCTAAATGACCCTGAAATTCAAAATCACTACAAAATGAACTCTGAAAATGTCGAAACTTGGCATGGTATCATCACTTCACCCACATAGGATGTGCAAAAGAGTAGAGAGGGTTACGGCAAAAACTGGACGCACTTCGTGTACAAACTCGACAATCTCTTTCGAAGTATCAGGGTTTCTGACGAGAACTCATCTGTTACATGGGCACTTCATTTTTTAAACTTATTACAACTCCAGACATTTTTGCGTTCCGTACACACCATTCAAATCGACGTCATCCATTTTCAAAACTTTCTGACATCATTTGCTCTTTTTTAGTCATTTACCGATTTGTTTAGAGAGCTAAATGACCGTGAAATTGAAAATCACTACAAAATGAACTCTGAAAAGGTCGAAACTTGGCATGGTGTCATCATTTCACCCACATAGCATGTGCAAAAGAGTAGAGAGGGTTACGGCAAAAACAGGACGCACTTCGTGTAGAAACTGGACAATCTCTTTCGGAGTATCAGGGTTTCGGACGAGAACTCATCTGTTACACTGGCACTTCATTTTTTTAAACTTATTACAAGTCCAGACTTTTTTGCGTTCCGTACACACCATTCAAATCGACGTCATCCATTTTCAAAATTTCTGACATTATTTGCTATTTTTTAGTCATTTACCGATTTGTTTACAGAGCTAAATGACCGTGAAATTGAAAATCACTACAAAATGAACTCTGAAAATGTCGAAACTTGGCATGGTATCATCATTTCACCCGCATAGCATGTGCAAAAGAGTAGAGAGGGTTACGGCAAAAACTGTACGAACTTCGTGTACAAACTGGAGAATCTCTTTCGAAGTATCAGGGTTTCTGACGAGAACTCATCTGTTACGTGGGCACTTCATTTTTTAAACTTATTACAACTCCAGACTTTTTTGCGTTCCGTACACACCATTCAAATCGACGTCATCCATTTTCGAAATTTCTGACATCATTTGCTATTTTTTAGTCATTTACCGATTTGTTTAGAGAGCTAAATGACCATGAAATTGAAAATCACTACAAAATGAACTCTGAATATGTCGAAACTTGGCATGGTATCATCATTTCACCCACATAGTATGTCCAAAAGAGTAGAGAGGATTATGGCAAAAACTGGACGCACTTCATGTACAAACTGGACAATCTCTTTCGGAGTATCAGGGTTTCGGACGAGAACTCATCTGTTACACTGGCACTACATTTTTTTAAACTTATTACAACTCTAGACTTTTTTGCGTTCCGTACGCACCATTCAAAGCGACATCATCAATTTTCAACACTTTCTGACATCATTTGCTATTTTTCAGTCATTTACCGATTTGTTTAGAGAGCTAAATGACCGTGAAATTGAAAATCACTACAAAATGAACTCTGAAAATGTCGAAACTTGGCATGGTATCATCATTTCACCCACATAGGATGTGCAAAAGAGTAGAGAGGGTTACGGCAAAAACTGGACGCACTTCGTGTACACACTGGACAATCTCTTTCGAAGTATCAGGGTTTCTGACGAGAACTCATCTGTTACGTGGGCACTTCATTTTTTAAACTTATTACAACTCCAGACTTTTTTGCGTTCCGTACACACCATTCAAATCGACGTCATCCATTTTCAAAATTTCTGACATCATTTGCTATTTTTTAGTCATTTACCGATTTGTTTAGAGAGCTAAATGACCATGAAATTGAAAATCACTACAAAATGAACTCTGAAAATGTCGAAACTTGGCATGGTATCATCAGTTCACCCACATAGCATGTGCAAAAGAGTAGAGAGGGTTACGGCAAAAACTGGATGCACTTCGTGTAGAAACTGGACAATCTCTTTCGGAGTATCAGGGTTTCGGACGAGAACTCATCTGTTACACTGGCACTTCATTTTTTTTAAACTTATTACAACTCTTGACTTTTTTGCGTTCCGTACGCACCATTCAAAGCGACATCATCAATTTTCAACACTTTCTGACATCATTTGCTATTTTTCAGTCATTTATCGATTTGTTTAGAGAGCTAAATGACCGTGAAATTGAAAATCACTACAAAATGAACTCTGAAAATGTCGAAACTTGGCATGGTATCATCATTTCACCCACATAGGATGTGCAAAAGAGTAGAGAGGGTTACGGCAAAAACTGGACGCACTTCGTGTACACACTGGACAATCTCTTTCGAAGAATCAAGGTTTCTGACGAGAACTCATCTGTTACATGGGCACTTCATTTTTTAAACTTATTACAACTCCAGACTTTTTTGCGTTCCGCACACACCATTCAAAGCGACGTCATCCATTTTCAAAATTTCTGACATCATTTGCTATTTTTTAGTCATTTACCGATTTGTTTAGAGAGCTAAATGACCATGAAATTGAAAATCACTACAAAATGAACTCTGAAAATGTCGAAACTTGGCATGGTATCATCATTTCACCCACATAGTATGTCCAAAAGAGTAGAGAGGATTATGGCAAAAACTGGACGCACTTCATGTACAAACTGGACAATCTCTTTCGGAGTATCAGGGTTTCGCACGAGAACTCATCTGTTACACTGGCACTTCATTTTTTAAAACTTATTACAACTCTAGACTTTTTTGCGTTCTGTACGCACCATTCAAAGCGACGTCATCAATTTTCAACACTTTCTGAAATCATTCGCTATTTTTCTGTCATTTACCAATTTGTTTAGAGAGCTAAATGACCCTGAAATTGAAAATCACTACAAAATGAACTCTGAAAATGTCGAAACTTGGCATGGTATCATCAGTTCACCCACATAGGATGTGCAAAAGAGTAGAGAGGGTTACGGCAAAAACTGTACGAACTTCGTGTACAAACTGGACAATCTCTTTCGAAGTATCAGGGTTTCTGACGAGAACTCATCTGTTACATGGGCACTTCATTTTTTAAACTTATTACAACTCCAGACTTTTTTGCGTTCTGTACGCACCATTCAAAGCGACGTCATCCATTTTCAAAAATTTCTGACATCATTTGCTATTTTTTAGTCATTTACCGATTTGTGTAGAGAGCTAAATGACCGTGAAATTGAAAATCACTACAAAATGAACTCTGAAAATGTCGAAACTTGGCATGGTATCATCATTTAACCCACATAGCATGTGCAAAAGAGTAGAGAGGGTTACGGCAAAAACTGGACGCACTTCGTGTACAAACTGGACAATCTCTTTCGAAGTATCAGGGTTTCTGACGAGAACTCATCTGTTACATGGGCACTTCATTTTTCTGTATCAGGGTTTCTAACGAGAACTCATCTGTTACGTGGGCACTTAATTTTTTAAACTTATTACAACTCCAGACTTTTTTGCGTGCCGTACACACCATACAAATCGACGTCATGCATTTTCAAAATTTCTGACATCATTTGCTATTTTTTAGTCATTTACCGATTTGTTTAGAGAGCTAAATGACCATGAAATTGAAAATCACTACAAAATGAACTCTGAAAATGTCGAAACTTGGCATGGTATCATCATTTCACCCACATAGTATGTCCAAAAGAGTAGAGAGGATTATGGCAAAAACTGGACGCACTTCATGTACACACTGGACAATCTCTTTCGGAGTATCAGGGTTTCGGACGAGAACTCATCTGTTACACTGGCACTTCATTTTTTTAAACTTATTACAACTCTAGACTTTTTTGCGTTCCGTACGCACCATTCAAAGCGACATCATCAATTTTCAACACTTTCTGACATCATTTGCTATTTTTCAGTCATTTACCGATTTGTTTAGAGAGCTAAATGACCGTGAAATTGAAAATCACTACAAAATGAACTCTGAAAATGTCGAAACTTGGCATGGTATCATCATTTCACCCACATAGGATGTGCAAAAGAGTAGAGAGGGTTACGGCAAAAACTGGACGCACTTCGTGTACACACTGGACAATCTCTTTCGAAGAATCAAGGTCTCTGACGAGAACTCATCTGTTACATGGGCACTTCATTTTTTAAACTTATTACAACTCCAGACTTTTTTGCGTTCCGCACACACCATTCAAAGCGACGTCATCCATTTTCAAAATTTCTGACATCATTTGCTATTTTTTAGTCATTTACCAATTTGTTTAGAGAGCTAAATGACCATGAAATTGAAAATCACTACAAAATGAACTCTGAAAATGTCGAAACTTGGCATGGTATCATCATTTCACCCACATAGTATGTCCAAAAGAGTAGAGAGGATTATGGCAAAAACTGGACGCACTTCATGTACAAACTGGACAATCTCTTTCGGAGTATCAGGGTTTCGGACGTGAACTCATCTGTTACACTAGCACTTCATTTTTTTAAACTTATTACAACTCTAGACTTTTTTGCGTTCCGTACGCACCATTCAAAGCGACATCATCAATTTTCAACACTTTCTGACATCATTTGCTATTTTTCAGTCATTTACCGATTTGTTTAGAGAGCTAAATGACCGTGAAATTGAAAATCACTACAAAATGAACTCTGAAAATGTCGAAACTTGGCATGGTATCATCATTTCTCCCACATAGGATGTGCAAAAGAGTAGAGAGGGTTACGGCAAAAACTGGACGCACTTCGTGTACACACTGGACAATCTCTTTCGAAGAATCAAGGTCTCTGACGAGAACTCATCTGTTACATGGGCACTTCATTTTTTAAACTTATTACAACTCCAGACTTTTTTGCGTTCCGCACACAGCATTCAAAGCGACGTCATCCATTTTCAAAATTTCTGACATCATTTGCTATTTTTTAGTCATTTACCGATTTGTTTAGAGAGCTAAATGACCATGAAATTGAAAATCACTACAAAATGAACTCTGAAAATGTCGAAACTTGGCATGGTATCATCATTTCACCCACATAGTATGTCCAAAAGAGTAGAGAGGATTATGGCAAAAACTGGACGCACTTCATGTACAAACTGGACAATCTCTTTCGGAGTATCAGGGTTTCGGACGTGAACTCATCTGTTACACTAGCACTTCATTTTTTTAAACTTATTACAACTCTAGACTTTTTTGCGTTCCGTACGCACCATTCAAAGCGACATCATCAATTTTCAACACTTTCTGACATCATTTGCTATTTTTCAGTCATTTACCGATTTGTTTAGAGAGCTAAATGACCGTGAAATTGAAAATCACTACAAAATGAACTCTGAAAATGTCGAAACTTGGCATGGTATCATCATTTCACCCACATAGGATGTGCAAAAGAGTAGAGAGGGTTACGGCAAAAACTGGACGCACTTCGTGTACACACTGGACAATCTCTTTCGAAGTATCAGGGTTTCTGACGAGAACTCATCTGTTACGTGGGCACTTCATTTTTTAAACTTATTACAACTCCAGACTTTTTTGCGTTCCGTACACACCATTCAAATCGACGTCATCCATTTTCAAAATTTCTGACATCATTTGCTATTTTTAGTCATTTACCGATTTGTTTAGAGAGCTAAATGACCATGAAATTGAAAATCACTACAAAATGAACTCTGAAAATGTCGAAACTTGGCATGGTATCATCAGTTCACCCACATAGCATGTGCAAAAGAGTAGAGAGGGTTACGACAAAAACTGGATGCACTTCGTGTAGAAACTGGACAATCTCTTTCGGAGTATCAGGGTTTCGGACGAGAACTCATCTGTTACATTGGCACTTCATTTTTTTTAACTTATTACAACTCTTGACTTTTTTGCGTTCCGTACGCACCATTCAAAGCGACATCATCAATTTTCAACACTTTCTGACATCATTTGCTATTTTTCAGTCATTTACCGATTTGTTTAGAGAGCTAAATGACCGTGAAATTGAAAATCACTACAAAATGAACTCTGAAAATGTCGAAACTTGGCATGGTATCATCATTTCACCCACATAGGATGTGCAAAAGAGTAGAGAGGGTTACGGCAAAAACTGGACGCACTTCGTGTACACACTGGACAATCTCTTTCGAAGAATCAAGGTTTCTGACGAGAACTCATCTGTTACATGGGCACTTCATTTTTTAAACTTATTACAACTCCAGACTTTTTTGCGTTCCGCACACACCATTCAAAGCGACGTCATCCATTTTCAAAATTTCTGACATCATTTGCTATTTTTTAGTCATTTACCGATTTGTTTAGAGAGCTAAATGACCATGAAATTGAAAATCACTACAAAATGAACTCTGAAAATGTCGAAACTTGGCATGGTATCATCATTTCACCCACATAGTATGTCCAAAAGAGTAGAGAGGATTATGGCAAAAACTGGACGCACTTCATGTACAAACTGGACAATCTTTTTCGGAGTATCACGGTTTCGCACGAGAACTCATCTGTTACACTGGCACTTCATTTTTTTAAACTTATTACAACTCTAGACTTTTTTGCGTTTCGTACGCACCATTCAAAGCGACGTCATCAATTTTCAACACTTTCTGAAATCATTTGCTATTTTTCTGTCATTTACCGATTTGTTTAGAGAGCTAAATGACCCTGAAATTGAAAATCACTACAAAATGAACTCTGAAAATGTCGAAACTTGGCATGGTATCATCATTTCACCCACATAGGATGTGCAAAAGAGTAGAGAGGGTTACGGCAAAAACTGGACGCACTTCGTGTACACACTGGACAATCTCTTTCGAAGTATCAGGGTTTCTGACGAGAACTCATCTGTTACGTGGGCACTTCATTTTTTAAACTTATTACAACTCCAGACTTTTTTGCGTTCCGTACACACCATTCAAATCGACGTCATCCATTTTCAAAATTTCTGACATCATTTGCTATTTTTAGTCATTTACCGATTTGTTTAGAGAGCTAAATGACCATGAAATTGAAAATCACTACAAAATGAACTCTGAAAATGTCGAAACTTGGCATGGTATCATCAGTTCACCCACATAGCATGTGCAAAAGAGTAGAAAGGGTTACGACAAAAACTGGATGCACTTCGTGTAGAAACTGGACAATCTCTTTCGGAGTATCAGGGTTTCGGACGAGAACTCATCTGTTACATTGGCACTTCATTTTTTTTAACTTATTACAACTCTTGACTTTTTTGCGTTCCGTACGCACCATTCAAAGCGACATCATCAATTTTCAACACTTTCTGACATCATTTGCTATTTTTCAGTCATTTACCGATTTGTTTAGAGAGCTAAATGACCGTGAAATTGAAAATCACTACAAAATGAACTCTGAAAATGTCGAAACTTGGCATGGTATCATCATTTCACCCACATAGGATGTGCAAAAGAGTAGAGAGGGTTACGGCAAAAACTGGACGCACTTCGTGTACACACTGGACAATCTCTTTCGAAGAATCAAGGTTTCTGACGAGAACTCATCTGTTACATGGGCACTTCATTTTTTAAACTTATTACAACTCCAGACTTTTTTGCGTTCCGCACACACCATTCAAAGCGACGTCATCCATTTTCAAAATTTCTGACATCATTTGCTATTTTTTAGTCATTTACCGATTTGTTTAGAGAACTAAATGACCATGAAATTGAAAATCACTACAAAATGAACTCTGAAAATGTCGAAACTTGGCATGGTATCATCATTTCACCCACATAGTATGTCCAAAAGAGTAGAGAGGATTATGGCAAAAACTGGACGCACTTCATGTACAAACTGGACAATCTTTTTCGGAGTATCAGGGTTTCGCACGAGAACTCATCTGTTACACTGGCACTTCATTTTTTTAAACTTATTACAACTCTAGACTTTTTTGCGTTTCGTACGCACCATTCAAAGCGACGTCATCAATTTTCAACACTTTCTGAAATCATTTGCTATTTTTCTGTCATTTACCGATTTGTTTAGAGAGCTAAATGACCCTGAAATTGAAAATCACTACAAAATGAACTCTGAAAATGTCGAAACTTGGCATGGTATCATCATTTCACCCACATAGGATGTGCAAAAGAGTAGAGAGGGTTACGGCAAAAACTGTACGAACTTCGTGTACAAACTGGACAATCTCTTTCGAAGTATCAGGGTTTCTGACGAGAACTCATCTGTTACATGGGCACTTCATTTTTTAAACTTATTACAACTCCAGACTTTTTTGCGTTCCTTACGCACCATTCAAAGCGACGTCATCCATTTTCAAAAATTTCTGACATCATTTGCTATTTTTTAGTCATTTACCGATTTGTGTAGAGAGCTAAATGACCGTGAAATTGAAAATCACTACAAAATGAACTCTGAAAATGTCCAAACTTGGCATGGTATCATCATTTAACCCACATAGCATGTGCAAAAGAGTAGAGAGGGTTACGGCAAAAACTGGACGCACTTCGTGTACAAACTGGACAATCTCTTTCGAAGTATCAGCGTTTCTGACGAGAACTCATCTGTTACATGGGCACTTCATTTTTCAGTATCAGGGTTTCTAACGAGAACTCATCTATTACGTGGGCACTTCATTTTTTAAACTTATTACAACTCCAGACTTTTTTGCATGCCGTACACACCATACAAATCGACGTCATGCATTTTCAAAATTTCTGACATCATTTGCTATTTTTTAGTCATTTACCGATTTGTTTAGAGCGCTAAATGACCATGAAATTGAAAATCACTACAAAATGAACTCTGAAAATGTCGAAACTTGGCATGGTATCATCATTTCACCCATATAGTATGTCCAAAAGAGTAGAGAGGATTATGGCAAAAACTGGACGCACTTCATGTACAAACTGGACAATCTCTTTCGGAGTATCAGGGTTTCGGACGAGAACTCATCTGTTACACTGGCACTTCATTTTTTTAAACTTATTACAACTCTAGACTTTTTTGCGTTCCGTACGCACCATTCAAAGCGACATCATCAATTTTCAACACTTTCTGACATCATTTGCTATTTTTCAGTCATTTACCGATTTGTTTAGAGAGCTAACTGACCGTGAAATTGAAAATCACTACAAAATGAACTCTGAAAATGTCGAAACTTGGCATGGTATCATCATTTCACCCACATAGGATGTGCAAAAGAGTAGAGAGGGTTACGGCAAAAACTGGACGCACTTCGTGTACACACTGGACAATCTCTTTTGAAGAATCAAGGTTTCTGACGAGAACTCATCTGTTACATGGGCACTTCATTTTTTAAACTTATTACAACTCCAGACTTTTTTGCGTTCCGCACACACCATTCAAAGCGACATCATCCATTTTCAAAATTTCTGACATCATTTGCTATTTTTTAGTCATTTACCGATTTGTTTAGAGAGCTAAATGACCATGAAATTTAAAATCACTACAAAATGAACTCTGAAAATGTCGAAACTTGGCATGGTATCATCATTTCACCCACATAGTATGTCCAAAAGAGTAGAGAGGATTATGGCAAAAACTGGACGCACTTCATGTACAAACTGGACAATCTCTTTCGGAGTATCAGGGTTTCGGACGAGAACTCATCTGTTACACTAGCACTTCATTTTTTTAAACTTATTACAACTCTAGACTTTTTTGCGTTCCGTACGCACCATTCAAAGCGACGTCATCAATTTTCAACACTTTCTGAAATCATTTGCTATTTTTCTGTCATTTACCGATTTGTTTAGAGAGCTAAATGACCCTGAAATTGAAAATCACTACAAAATGAACTCTGAAAATGTTGAAACTTGGCATGGTATCATCATTTCACCCACATAGGATGTGCAAAAGAGTAGAGAGGGTTACGGCAAAAACTGTACGAACTTCGTGTACAAACTGGACAATCTCTTTCGGAGTATCAGGGTTTCGGACGAGAACTCATCTGTTACACTGGCACTTCATTTTTTTAAACTTATTACAAGTCCAGACTTTTTTGCGTTCCGTACACAGCATTCAAATCGACGTCATCCATTTTCAAAATTTCTGACATTATTTGCTATTTTTTAGTCATTACCGATTTGTTTAGAGAGCTAAATGACCGCGAAATTGAAAATCACTACAAAATGAACTCTGAAAATGTCGAAACTTGGCATGGTATCATCATTTCACCCGCATAGCATGTGCAAAACGGTAGAGAGGGTTACGGCAAAAACTGGACGCACTTCGTGTAGAAACTGGACAATCTCTTTCGGAGTATCAGGGTTTCGGACGAGAACTCATCTGTTACATGGGCACGTCATTTTTTAAACTTATTACAACTCTAGACTTTTTTGCGTTCCGTACGCACCATTCAAAGGGACGTCATCAATTTTCAACACTTTCTGACATCATTTGCTATTTTTCAGTCATTTACCGATTTGTGTAGAGACCTAAATGACCGTGAAATTGAAAATCACTACAAAATGAACTCTGAAAATGTCGAAACTTGGCATGGTATCATCATTTAACCCACATAGGATGTGCAAAAGAGTAGAGAGGGTTACGGCAAAAACTGGACGCACTTCGTGTACAAATTGGACAATCTCTTTCGAAGTATCAGGGTTTATGACGAGAACTCATCTGTTACATGGGCACTTCATTTTTTAAACTTATTACAACTCCAGACTTTTTTGCGTTCCGCACACACCATTCAAAGCGACATCATCCATTTTCAAAATTTCTGACATCATTTGCTATTTTTTAGTCATTTACCAATTTGTTTAGAGAGCTAAATGACCATGAAATTGAAAATCACTACAAAATGAACTCTGAAAATGTCGAAACTTGGCATGGTATCATCATTTCACCCACATAGTATGTCCAAAAGAGTAGAGAGGATTATGGCAAAAACTGGACGCACTTCATGTACAAACTGGACAATCTCTTTCGGAGTATCAGGGTTTCGGACGAGAACTCATCTGTTACACTAGCACTTCATTTTTTTAAACTTATTACAACTCTAGACTTTTTTGCGTTCCGTACGCACCATTCAAAGCGACGTCATCAATTTTCAACACTTTCTGAAATCATTTGCTATTTTTCTGTCATTTACCGATTTGTTTAGAGAGCTAAATGACCCTGAAATTGAAAATCACTACAAAATGAACTCTGAAAATGTTGAAACTTGGCATGGTATCATCATTTCACCCACATAGGATGTGCAAAAGAGTAGAGAGGGTTACGGCAAAAACTGTACGAACTTCGTGTACAAACTGGACAATCTCTTTCGGAGTATCAGGGTTTCGGACGAGAACTCATCTGTTACACTGGCACTTCATTTTTTTAAACTTATTACAAGTCCAGACTTTTTTGCGTTCCGTACACAGCATTCAAATCGACGTCATCCATTTTCAAAATTTCTGACATTATTTGCTATTTTTTAGTCATTACCGATTTGTTTAGAGAGCTAAATGACCGCGAAATTGAAAATCACTACAAAATGAACTCTGAAAATGTCGAAACTTGGCATGGTATCATCATTTCACCCGCATAGCATGTGCAAAACGGTAGAGAGGGTTACGGCAAAAACTGGACGCACTTCGTGTAGAAACTGGACAATCTCTTTCGGAGTATCAGGGTTTCGGACGAGAACTCATCTGTTACATGGGCACGTCATTTTTTAAACTTATTACAACTCTAGACTTTTTTGCGTTCCGTACGCACCATTCAAAGGGACGTCATCAATTTTCAACACTTTCTGACATCATTTGCTATTTTTCAGTCATTTACCGATTTGTGTAGAGACCTAAATGACCGTGAAATTGAAAATCACTACAAAATGAACTCTGAAAATGTCGAAGCTTGGCATGGTATCATCATTTAACCCACATAGGATGTGCAAAAGAGTAGAGAGGGTTACGGCAAAAACTGGACGCACTTCGTGTACAAATTGGACAATCTCTTTCGAAGTATCAGGGTTTATGACGAGAACTCATCTGTTACATGGGCACTTCATTTTTTAAACTTATTACAACTCCAGACTTTTTTGCGTTCCGTACGCACCATTCAAAGCGACGCCATCGATTTTCAAAACTTTCTGACGTCATTTGCTATTTTTTAGTCATTTACCGATTTGTTTAGAGAGCTAAATGACCGTGAAATTGAAAATCACTACAAAATGAACTCTGAAAATGTCGAAACTTGGCATGGTATCATCATTTCACCCAGATAGCATGTGCAAAAGAGTAGAGAGGGTTACGGCAAAAACTGGACGCACTTCGTGTACAAACTGGACAATCTCTTTCGGAGTATCCGGGTTTCGGACGAGAACTCATCTGTTACACTGGCACTTCATTTTTTTAAACTTATTACAACTCTAGACTTTTTTGCGCTCCGTACGCACTATTCAAAGCGACGTCATCAATTTTCAACACTTTCTGAAATCATTTGCTATTTTTCTGTCATTTACCGATTTGTTTAGAGAGCTAAATGACCCTGAAATTGAAAATCACTACAAAATGAACTCTGAAAATGTTGAAACTTGGCATGGTATCATCATTTCACCCACATAGGATGTGCAAAAGAGTAGAGAGGGTTACGGCAAAAACTGTACGAACTTCGTGTACAAACTGGACAATCTCTTTCGGAGTATCAGGGTTTCGGACGAGAACTCATCTGTTACACTGTCACTTCATTTTTTTAAACTTATTACAACTCTAGACTTTTTTGCGTTCCGTACGCACCATTCAAATCGACGTCATCAATTTTCAACACTTTCTGACATCATTTGATATTTTTCAGTCATTTACCGATTTGTTTAGAGAGCTAAATGACCGCGAAATTGAAAATAACTACAAAATGAACTCTGAAAATGTCGAAACTTGGCATGGTATCATCATTTCACCCGCATAGCATGTGCAAAACGGTAGAGAGGGTTACAGCAAAAACTGGACGCACTTCGTGTAGAAACTGGACAATCTCTTTCGGAGTATCAGGGTTTCGGACGAGAACTCATCTGTTACATGGGCACGTCATTTTTTAAACTTATTACAACTCCAGACTTTTTTGCGTTCCGTACGCACCATTCTAAGGGACGTTATCCATTTTCAAAAATTTCTGACATCATTTGCTATTTTTTAGTCATTTACCGATTTGTGTAGAGACCTAAATGACCGTGAAATTGAAAATCACTACAAAATGAACTCTGAAAATGTCGAAACTTGGCATGGTGTCATCATTTAACCCACATAGCATGTGCAAAAGAGTAGAGAGGGTTACGGCAAAAACTGGACGCACTTCGTGTACAAATTGGACAATCTCTTTCGAAGTATCAGGGTTTATGACGAGAACTCATCTGTTACATGGGCACTTCATTTTTTAAACTTATTACAACTCTAGACTTTTTTGCGTTCCGTACGCACCATTCAAAGCGACGCCATCGATTTTCAAAACTTTCTGACGTCATTTGCTATTTTTTAGTCATTTACCGATTTGTTTAGAGAGCTAAATGACCGTGAAATTGAAAATCACTACAAAATGAACTCTGAAAATGTCGAAACTTGGCATGGTATCATCATTTCACCCAGATAGCATGTGCAAAAGAGTAGAGAGGGTTACGGCAAAAACTGGACGCACTTCGTGTACAAACTGGACAATCTCTTTCGGAGTATCCGGGTTTCGGACGAGAACTCATCTGTTACACTGGCACTTCATTTTTTTAAACTTATTACAACTCTAGACTTTTTTGCATTCCGTACGCATCATTCAAAACGACGTCATCGATTTTCAAAACTTTCTGACGTCATTTGCTATTTTTTAGTCATTTACCGATTTGTTTAGAGAGCTAAATGACCGTGAAATTGAAAATCACTACAAAATGAACTCTAAAAATGTCGAAACTTGGCATGGTATCATCATTTCACCCACATAGAATGTCCAAAAGAGTAGAGAGGATTAAAGCAAAAACTGGACGCACTTCGTGTACAAACTGGACAATCTCTTTCGGAGTATCAGGGTTTCGGACGAGAACTCATCTGTTACACTGTCACTTCATTTTTTTAAACTTATTACAACTCTAGACTTTTTTGCGTTCCGTACGCACCATTCAAAGCGACGTCATCAATTTTCAACACTTTCTGACATCATTTGCTATTTTTCAGTCATTTACCGATTTGTTTAGAGAGCTAAATGACCGTGAAATTGAAAATCACTACAAAATGAACTCTGAAAATGTCGACACTTGGCATGGTATCATCATTTCACCCGCATAGCATGTGCAAAACGGTAGAGAGGGTTACGGCAAAAACTGGACGCACTTCGTGTACAAACTGGACAATCTCTTTCGAAGTATCAGGGTTTCTGACGAGAACTCATCTGTTACATGGGCACTTCATTTTTTAAACTTATTACAACTCCAGACTTTTTTGCGTTCCGTACGCACCATTCAAATCGACGTCATCCATTTTCAAAACTTTCTGACATCATTTGCTATTTTTTAGTCATTTATCGATTTGTTTAGAGAGCTAAATGACCGTGAAATTGAAAATCACTACAAAATGAACTCTGAAAATGTCGAAACTTGGCATGGTGTCATGATTTCACCCACATAGCATGTGCAAAAGAGTAGAGAGGGTTACGGCAAAAACTGGACGCACTTCGTGTACAAACTGGACAATCTCTTTCGGAGTATCAGGGTTTCGGACGAGAACTCATCTGTTACACTGGCACTTCATTTTTTTAAACTTATTACAACTCTAGACTTTTTTGCATTCCGTACGCACCATTCAAAGCGACGTCATCGATTTTCAAAACTTTCTGACGTCATTTGCTATTTTTTAGTCATTTACCGATTTGTTTAGAGAGCTAAATGACCGTGAAATTGAAAATCACTACAAAATGAACTCTGAAAATGTCGAAACTTGGCATGGTATCATCATTTCACCCACATAGCATGATCAAAAGAGTAGAGAGGGTTACGGCAAAAACTGGACGCCCTTCGTGTACAAACTGGACAATCTCTTTCGGAGTATCCGGGTTTCGGACGAGAACTCATCTGTTACACTGGCACTTCATTTTTTTAAACTTATTACAACTCTAGACTTTTTTGCATTCCGTACGCACCATTCAAAGCGACGTCATCGATTTTCAAAACTTTCTGACGTCATTTGCTATTTTTTAGTCATTTACCGATTTGTTTAGAGAGCTAAATGACCGTGAAATTGAAAATCACTACCAAATGAACTCTGAAAATGTCGAAACTTGGCATGGTATCATCATTTCACCCACATAGGATGTCCAAAAGAGTAGAGAGGATTAAAGCAAAAACTGGACGCACTTCGTGTACAAACTGGACAATCTCTTTCGAAGTATCAGGGTTTCTGACGAGAACTCATCTGTTACATGGGCAGTTCATTTTTTAAACTTATTACAACTCCAGACTTTTTTGCGTTCCGTACGCACCATTCAAATCGACGTCATCCATTTTCAAAACTTTCTGACATCATTTGCTATTTTTTAGTCATTTACCGATTTGTTTAGAGAGCTAAATGACCGTGAAATTGAAAATCACTACAAAAATGAACTCTGAAAATGTCGAAACTTGGCATGGTATCATCATTTCACCCACATAGCATGTGCAAAAGAGTAGAGAGGGTTACGGCAAAAACTGGACGCACTTCGTGTACAAACTGGACAATCTCTTTCGGAGTATCCGGGTTTCGGACGAGAACTCATCTGTTACACTGGCACTTCATTTTTTTAAACTTATTACAACTCTAGACTTTTTTGCATTCCGTACGCACCATTCAAAGCGACGTCATCGATTTTCAAAACTTTCTGACGTCATTTGCTATTTTTTAGTCATTTACCGATTTGTTTAGAGAGCTAAATGACCGTGAAATTGAAAATCACTACCAAATGAACTCTGAAAATGTCGAAACTTGGCATGGTATCATCATTTCACCCACATAGGATGTCCAAAAGAGTAGAGAGGATTAAAGCAAAAACTGGACGCACTTCGTGTACAAACTGGACAATCTCTTTCGAAGTATCAGGGTTTCTGACGAGAACTCATCTGTTACATGGGCAGTTCATTTTTTAAACTTATTACAACTCCAGACTTTTTTGCGTTCCGTACGCACCATTCAAATCGACGTCATCCATTTTCAAAACTTTCTGACATCATTTGCTATTTTTTAGTCATTTACCGATTTGTTTAGAGAGCTAAATGACCGTGAAATTGAAAATCACTACAAAAATGAACTCTGAAAATGTCGAAACTTGGCATGGTATCATCATTTCACCCACATAGCATGTGCAAAAGAGTAGAGAGGGTTACGGCAAAAACTGGACGCACTTCGTGTACAAACTGGACAATCTCTTTCGGAGTATCAGGGTTTCGGACGAGAACTCATCTGTTACACTGGCACTTCATTTTTTTAAACTTATTACAACTCTAGACTTTTTTGCATTCCGTACGCACCATTCAAAGCGACGTCATCCATTTTCAAAACTTTCTGACATCATTTGCTATTTTTTAGTCATTTACCGATTTGTTTAGAGAGCTAAATGACCGTGAAATTGAAAATCACTACAAAATGAACTCTGAAAATGTCGAAACTTGGCATGGTGTCATCATTTCACCCACATAGCATGTGCAAAAGAGTAGAGAGGGTTACGGCAAAAACTGGACGCACTTCGTGTACAAACTGGACAATCTCTTTCGGAGTATCAGGGTTTCGGACGAGAACTCATCTGTTACACTGGCACTTCATTTTTTAAACTTATTACAACTCTAGACTTTTTTGCATTCCGTACACACCATTCAAAGCGACGTCATCGATTTTCAAAACTTTCTGACGTCATTTGCTATTTTTTAGTCATTTACCGATTTGTTTAGAGAGCTAAATGACCGTGAAATTGAAAATCACTACAAAATGAACTCTGAAAATGTCGAAACTTGGCATGGTATCATCATTTCACCCACATGGCATGTGCAAAAGAGTAGAGAGGGTTACAGCAAAAACTGGACGCCCTTCGTGTACAAACTGGACAATCTCTTTCGGAGCATCCTGGTTTCGGACCAGAACTCATCTGTTACACTGGCACTTCATTTTTTTAAACTTATTACAACTCTAGACTTTTTTGCATTCCGTACGCACCATTCAAAGCGACGTCATCGATTTTCAAAACTTTCTGACGTCATTTGCTATTTTTTAGTCATTTACCGATTTGTTTAGAGAGCTAAATGACCGTGAAATTGAAAATCACTACAAAATGAACTCTGAAAATGTCGAAACTTGGCATGGTATCATCATTTCACCCACATAGCATGTGCAAAAGAGTAGAGAGGGTTACGTCAAAAACTGGACGCCCTTCGTGTACAAACTGGACAATCTCTTTCGGAGCATCCTGGTTTCGGACCAGAACTCATCTGTTACACTGGCACTTCATTTTTTTAAACTTATTACAACTCTAGACTTTTTTGCATTCCGTACGCACCATTCAAAGCGACGTCATCGATTTTCAAAACTTTCTGACGTCATTTGCTATTTTTTAGTCATTTACCAATTTGTTTAGAGAGCTAAATGACCGTGAAATTGAAAATCACTACAAAATGAACTCTGAAAATGTCGAAACTTGGCATGGTGTCATCATTTCACCCACATAGCATGATCAAAAGAGTAGAGAGGGTTACGGCAAAAACTGCACGCCCTTCGTGTACAAACTGGACAATCTCTTTCGGAGTATCCGGGTTTCGGACGAGAACTCATCTGTTACACTGGCACTTCATTTTTTTAAACTTATTACAACTCTAGACTTTTTTGCATTCCGTACGCACCATTCAAAGCGACGTCATCGATTTTCAAAACTTTCTGACGTCATTTGCTATTTTTTAGTCATTTACCGATTTGTTTAGAGAGCTAAATGACCGTGAAATAGAAAATCACTACAAAATGAACTCTGAAAATGTCAAAACTTGGCATGGTATCATCATGTCACCCACATAGCATGATCAAAAGAGTAGAGAGGGTTACGGCAAAAACCGGACGCCCTTCGTGTACAAACTGGACAATCTCTTTCGGAGTATCCGGGTTTCGGACGAGAACTCATCTGTTACACTGGCACTTCATTTTTTTAAACTTATTACAACTCTAGACTTTTTTGCATTCCGTACGCACCATTCAAAGCGACGTCATCGATTTTCAAAACTTTCTGACGTCATTTGCTATTTTTTAGTCATTTACCGATTTGTTTAGAGAGCTAAATGACCGTGAAATTGAAAATCACTACAAAATGAACTCTGAAAATGTCGAAACTTGGCATGGTATCATCATGTCACCCACATAGCATGATCAAAAGAGTAGAGAGGGTTACGGAAAAAACTGGACGCCCTTCGTGTACAAACTGGACAATCTCTTTCGGAGTAACCGGGTTTCGGACGAGAACTCATCTGTTACACTGGCACTTCATTTTTTTAAACTTATTACAACTCTAGACTTTTTTGCATTCCGTACGCACCATTCAAAGCGACGTCATCGATTTTGAAAACTTTCTGACGTCATTTGCTATTTTTTAGTCATTTACCGATTTGTTTAGAGAGCTAAATGACCGTGAAATTGAAAATCACTACAAAATGAACTCTGAAAATGTCGAAACTTGGCATGGTATCATCATTTCACCCACATAGCATGTGCAAAAGAGTAGAGAGGGTTACAGCAAAAACTGGACGCCCTTCGTGTACAAACTGGACAATCTCTTTCGGAGTATCCGGGTTTCGGACGAGAACTCATCTGTTACACTGGCACTTCATTTTTTTAAACTTATTACAACTCTAGACTTTTTTGCATTCCGTACGCACCATTCAAAGCGACGTCATCGATTTTCAAAACTTTCTGACGTCATTTGCTATTTTTTAGTCATTTACCGATTTGTTTAGGGAGCTAAATGACCGTGAAATTGAAAATCACTACAAAAATGAACTCTGAAAATGTCGAAACTTGGCATGGTGTCATCATTTCACCCACATAGCATGTGCAAAAGAGTAGAGAGGGTTACGGCAAAAACTGGACGCACTTCGTGTACAAACTGGACAATCTCTTTCGGAGTATCAGGGTTTCGGACGAGAACTCATCTGTTACACTGGCACTTCATTTTTTTAAACTTATTACAACTCTAGACTTTTTTGCATTCCGTACGCACCATTCAAAGCGACGTCATCGATTTTCAAAACTTTCTGACGTCATTTGCTATTTTTTAGTCATTTACCGATTTGTTTAGAGAGCTAAATGACCGTGAAATAGAAAATCAATACAAAATGAACTCTGAAAATGTCGAAACTTGGCATGGTGTCATCATGTCACCCACATAGCATGATCAAAAGAGTAGAGAGGGTTACGGCAAAAACTGGACGCCCTTCGTGTACAAACTGGACAATCTCTTTCGGAGTATCCGGGTTTCGGACGAGAACTCATCTGTTACACTGGCACTTCATTTTTTTAAACTTATTACAAATCTAGACTTTTTTGCATTCCGTACGCACCATTCAAAGCGACGTCATCGATTTTCAAAACTTTCTGACGTCATTTGCTATTTTTTAGTCATTTACCGATTTGTTTAGAGAGCTAAATGACCGTGAAATAGAAAATCACTACAAAATGAACTCTGAAAATGTCGAAACTTGGCTTGGTATCATCATGTCACCCACATAGCATGATCAAAAGAGTAGAGAGGGTTACGGAAAAAACTGGACGACCTTCGTGTACAAACTGGACAATCACTTTCGGAGTATCCGGGTTTCGGACGAGAACTCATCTGTTACACTGGCACTTCATTTTTTTAAACTTATTGCAACTCTAGACTTTTTTGCATTCCGTACGCACCATTCAAAGCGACGTCATCGATTTTCAAAACTTTCTTACGTCATTTGCTATTTTTTAGTCATTTACCGATTTGTTTAGAGAGCTAAATGACCGTGAAATTGAAAATCACTACAAAATGAACTCTGAAAATGTCGAAACTTGGCATGGTATCATCATTTCACCCACATAGCATGTGCAAAAGAGTAGAGAGGGTTACAGCAAAAACTGGACGCCCTTCGTGTACAAACTGGACAATCTCTTTCGGAGCATCCTGGTTTCGGACCAGAACTCATCTGTTACACTGGCACTTCATTTTTTTAAACTTATTACAACTCTAGACTTTTTTGCATTCCGTACGCACCATTCAAAGCGACGTCATCGATTTTCAAAACTTTCTGACGTCATTTGCTATTTTTAGTCATTTACCGATTTGTTTAGAGAGCTAAATGACCGTGAAATTGAAAATCACTACAAAATGAACTCTGGAAATGTCGAAACTTGGCATGGTATCATCATTTCACCCACATAGCATGATCAACAGAGTAGAGAGGGTTACGGCAAAAACTGGACGCCCTTCATGTACAAACTGGACAATCTCTTTCGGAGCATCCTGGTTTCGGACCAGAACTCATCTGTTACACTGGCACTTCATTTTTTTAAACTTATTACAACTCTAGACTTTTTTGCATTCCGTACGCACCATTCAAAGCGACGTCATCGATTTTCAAAACTTTCTGACGTCATTTGCTATTTTTTAGTCATTTACCGATTTGTTTAGAGAGCTAAATGACCGTGAAATTGAAAATCACTACAAAAATGAACTCTGAAAATGTCGAAACTTGGCATGGTGTCATCATTTCACCCACATAGCATGTGCAAAAGAGTAGAGAGGGTTACGGCAAAAACTGGACGCACTTCGTGTACAAACTGGACAATCTCTTTCGGAGTATCAGGGTTTCGGAGGAGAACTCATCTGTTACACTGGCACTTCATTTTTTTAAACTTATTACAACTCTAGACTTTTTTGCATTCCGTACGCACCATTCAAAGCGACGTCATCGATTTTCAAAACTTTCTTACGTCATTTGCTATTTTTTAGTCATTTACCGATTTGTTTAGAGAGCTAAATGACCGTGAAATTGAAAATCACTACAAAAATGAACTCTGAAAATGTCGAAACTTGGCATGGTGTCATCATTTCACCCACATAGCATGTGCAAAAGAGTAGAGAGGGTTACGGCAAAAACTGGACGCACTTCGTGTACAAACTGGACAATCTCTTTCGGAGTATCAGGGTTTCGGACGAGAACTCATCTGTTACACTGGCACTTCATTTTTTTAAACTTATTACAACTCTAGACTTTTTTGCATTCCGTACGCACCATTCAAAGCGACGCCATCGATTTTCAAAACTTTCTGACGTCATTTGCTATTTTTTAGTCATTTACCGATTTGTTTAGAGAGCTAAATGACCGTGAAATAGAAAATCAATACAAAATGAACTCTGAAAATGTCGAAACTTGGCATGGTGTCATCATGTCACCCACATAGCATGATCAAAAGAGTAGAGAGGGTTACGGCAAAAACTGGACGCCCTTCGTGTACAAACTGGACAATCTCTTTCGGAGTATCCGGGTTTCGGACGAGAACTCATCTGTTACACTGGCACTTCATTTTTTTAAACTTATTACAACTCTAGACTTTTTTGCATTCCGTACGCACCATTCAAAGCGACGTCATCGATTTTCAAAACTTTCTGACGTCATTTGCTATTTTTTAGTCATTTACCGATTTGTTTAGAGAGCTAAATGACCGTGAAATAGAAAATCACTACAAAATGAACTCTGAAAATGTCGAAACTTGGCTTGGTATCATCATGTCACCCACATAGCATGATCAAAAGAGTAGAGAGGGTTACGGAAAAAACTGGACGACCTTCGTGTACAAACTGGACAATCACTTTCGGAGTATCCGGGTTTCGGACGAGAACTCATCTGTTACACTGGCACTTCATTTTTTTAAACTTATTGCAACTCTAGACTTTTTTGCATTCCGTACGCACCATTCAAAGCGACGTCATCGATTTTCAAAACTTTCTTACGTCATTTGCTATTTTTTAGTCATTTACCGATTTGTTTAGAGAGCTAAATGACCGTGAAATTGAAAATCACTACAAAATGAACTCTGAAAATGTCGAAACTTGGCATGGTATCATCATTTCACCCACATAGCATGTGCAAAAGAGTAGAGAGGGTTACAGCAAAAACTGGACGCCCTTCGTGTACAAACTGGACAATCTCTTTCGGAGCATCCTGGTTTCGGACCAGAACTCATCTGTTACACTGGCACTTCATTTTTTTAAACTTATTACAACTCTAGACTTTTTTGCATTCCGTACGCACCATTCAAAGCGACGTCATCGATTTTCAAAACTTTCTGACGTCATTTGCTATTTTTAGTCATTTACCGATTTGTTTAGAGAGCTAAATGACCGTGAAATTGAAAATCACTACAAAATGAACTCTGGAAATGTCGAAACTTGGCATGGTATCATCATTTCACCCACATAGCATGATCAACAGAGTAGAGAGGGTTACGGCAAAAACTGGACGCCCTTCATGTACAAACTGGACAATCTCTTTCGGAGCATCCTGGTTTCGGACCAGAACTCATCTGTTACACTGGCACTTCATTTTTTTAAACTTATTACAACTCTAGACTTTTTTGCATTCCGTACGCACCATTCAAAGCGACGTCATCGATTTTCAAAACTTTCTGACGTCATTTGCTATTTTTTAGTCATTTACCGATTTGTTTAGAGAGCTAAATGACCGTGAAATTGAAAATCACTACAAAAATGAACTCTGAAAATGTCGAAACTTGGCATGGTGTCATCATTTCACCCACATAGCATGTGCAAAAGAGTAGAGAGGGTTACGGCAAAAACTGGACGCACTTCGTGTACAAACTGGACAATCTCTTTCGGAGTATCAGGGTTTCGGAGGAGAACTCATCTGTTACACTGGCACTTCATTTTTTTAAACTTATTACAACTCTAGACTTTTTTGCATTCCGTACGCACCATTCAAAGCGACGTCATCGATTTTCAAAACTTTCTTACGTCATTTGCTATTTTTTAGTCATTTACCGATTTGTTTAGAGAGCTAAATGACCGTGAAATTGAAAATCACTACAAAATGAACTCTGGAAATGTCGAAACTTGGCATGGTATCATCATTTCACCCACATAGCATGATCAACAGAGTAGAGAGGGTTACGGCAAAAACTGGACGCCCTTCATGTACAAACTGGACAATCTCTTTCGGAGCATCCTGGTTTCGGACCAGAACTCATCTGTTACACTGGCACTTCATTTTTTTAAACTTATTACAACTCTAGACTTTTTTGCATTCCGTACGCACCATTCAAAGCGACGTCATCGATTTTCAAAACTTTCTGACGTCATTTGCTATTTTTTAGTCATTT